>NC_068952.1:0-98754 GCF_026419915.1 Harpia harpyja
GGGTGAATCTAGCACATTTGGGGATAAACCCAGCAGGTTTTGGGGGTGAAACTAGCCTTTTTTGGAGCACCCAGCAGGATTTGGGGTGAAACTAGCAGATTTTGGGGCACCCAGCAGCATTTGGGGGTGATTTTAACCTAATCTGGGACATGCAGCAAGATTTTGGGGTGAAACCAGCACATTTTTGGGTATCCAGCAGGATTTGGGGTGTTTTCTGGCACCCAGTGGGATTTTGGGGTGAATCCAGCAGATTTTGGGGCATCTAGCAGGATTTTGGGGGTGAATCTATTTTGGGACATCCAGCAGGATTTGGGGGTGAAACTCGCAGATTTTGGGACACCCAGCAGCATTTGGGGGTGAATCTAGCCTATTTTGGCATAAAGCAAGCAAAATTTGGGGTGAAATTAGCACATACTTGGGCCACCCAGCAGGATTTTGGGTGAAACTAGCCTATTTTGGGGCACCCAGCAGCATTTTGGAGTGAATCTAGCCTATTTTGGGGCACCCAGCAAGATTTTGGGGTAAAACTAGCAGGTTTGGGGGATGCTACAGGGGGACACCCCCCCTTACCAGGTCGCCCTTCACTCGGGGCCGCTGGGGAAAGACAAGAGAGAGTGAGGGGGGGACATTGGGGACATTTGGGGACACTGATGTGAGGGGGGGGGCATTGGGGGGACACACCCAAGGTGACATGGGGACACAGATGACACGGGGGGACACAGATGGGGACACTATAGGTGACACAGGAACAGATGGGGGACACTGGAGGTGACGAAGGGGGACACTGGGGACATACTGGAGGTGACATGGAGATATGGGGGGGGACAGGAACACTAGGGGTGACACAGGGGACATGTGGGACACTGGAAGGACTGGGGGACACGTGGGGGACACTGGAGACATACGGGGTGACAGGGACACTGGGGTGAGATGGGATGAGACACTGGAGGTGACGGGGACATGGGGGGGACACTGGAGGTGACATGGGGGGGACCTGGGGACACATGGGAGACACGGGAGGTGACACAGGGGACACACGGGGCAGTACAGGGGGACAGGGACAATACAGGTGACACTGGGGACACTGGAGGTGACATGAGGGCACACTGGGGAGACACTGGAGGTGACAGGGGACATGGGGGTGACACGGGGGGGTGACACGGGGGGGTGACACTGGTGTCACCTTTGCGGCACAGATCACGTTGATGCTCTTGTTCCTCCCCGGGAAGAAGTTGATGACCTGCGGGAGGCAAAGGGTTAACGGGGCCTCCCAGTGCTCCCAGTACAGCCCAGTACAGCCTAGTACAGCCCAGCACCAAAGCAAGGCACTGCAGTAAGCAACACACCGGGGGCCTCCCAGTGCTCCCAGTGCCTCCCAGTCCAATGCAATGCACTCCAGTGCTATGCAGTACAATGCCGCAGGCACTGTCCCAGTGCTCCCAGTGCCTCCCAGTGCCATTCAGTGCATTGCCAAGCACCACCAGGCATTGCACCAGGCACTACCCCAGTGCTCCCAGTCCAACGCAATGCACTCCAGTGCTATGCAATGCAATGCCACAGACACTGTCCCAGTGCTCCAGTGCCATTCAATGCATTGCCAATCACCACAATGCAATGCTGCAGGCACTGTCCCAGTGCTCCCAGTCCCATGCGATGCACTCCAGTGCTATGCAATGCAATGCCACAGGCACCATCCCAGCGCCTCCCAGTCCCATGCAATGCACTGCAGCACTATGCAATGCAATGCTGCAGGCACTGTCCCCAGTGCTCCCAGTGCCTCCCAGCGATTCCCAGTGCCTCCCAGTCCAATGCAATGCCGCAGGCACTGTCCCCCAGTGCTCCCAGTGCCTCCCAGCGATTCCCAGTGCCTCCCAGTCCAATGCAATGCACTCCAGCGCTATGCAATGCAATGCCGCAGGCACTGTCCCCAGTGCTCCCAGTGCCTCCCAGCGATTCCCAGTGCCTCCCAGTCCAATGCAATGTACTCCAGCGCTATGCAATGAAATGCCGCAGGCAACGTCCCAGCGCTGCCAGCGCCTCCCAGTCCCACGCGATGCACTCCAGCGCTATGCAATGCAATGCCGCAGGCACCGTCCCCAGTGCTCCCAGTGCCTCCCAGTGCCCCCAGCTCACCCGGTTGACCTTGAGGAGGACGCAGGGCTGGCCGACGCCGTAGCCGTAGTCGTCAGCGGGCGCCAGCCCGGCGCAGGGTCCCAGCAGGGAGCGGTTTGAAGCGACAGGCGCGTTTGGGGTAGTTGGGGACGCTGTCGTCCGTCTGCTCGTTTGTAGCGGCCGGGGACGCAGGCGGCGTTGCGGGCGGCCTGCACGCTGTCGTTGTACGCTGCGCCCAGCACCCGCTCGCACCGGCACCGGCACCAGTGCCCCCCAGTGCCCGCCCAGTACGGACTAGAGCCTGCCCAACGCCTCCCGATGTCAGCCAGGGGCTTCCCAGTATGCATTAGGGCCCTCCCAGTGTCACCCAGTATGGACTACAGTCCTCCCAGTATGGATTTGGGCCCTCCCAGTATGGACTAGGGTCCTCCCAGTATGGATTTGGGCCCTTCCAGTGTAGACATGGGCCCTCCCAGTGCTGCCCAGTGCCTCCCAGTATGGACTAGGGCTCTCCCAGTATGGACTAGGGCCTTCCCAGTGCTGCCAAGGGCCTCCCAGTATGGACTCAGGCCCCCCCCGTCTCTCCCAGTGTGGACTAGGGTGACCCCAGTGCTGGCCCCAGTACGTCCCAGTAAGGACTAGGACCTTCCTAGTATGGACCATGATCATCCAGTGCCTCCCACTATAGACAAGGGCCCTCCCAGTACAACGCAGTCCATTCCAGTGCCACCTCAGTCTGTCCCAGCACCTTCTGGTCCCCTCCCAGGTCCCTCCCAGTTTGCCCCAGTCCCCTCCCAGTACACTCACGCTCGAGGAACTGGTGCAGGGCGCGGACGTAGTGACGCCAGGTCTGGCTCTGGGTGACGTTGAAGGTGACGTCCAGCCCCTCCGTGCGCGGGGCGGATCATCATCCCTGCACGACGACACGCCTCGCACGAGGATGCACCTTGCAAACCCCGTGCATGCCGCTTGCACGGGGGCCGCGTGCCTCGCACGAGGGCTTGCACGCGTCGTGCACGCCACTCCCACCCCCCCCATGCTTCGCATGCTGCTCGCACACCTATCGCCACGAGCAGGCAGCGTGCAAAAGGAGCACCCTGGGAATGCAACGGGCTCGCACGAGTCTCGCGCACACCTGGCATGAGGAGCACACAAGGACGGAGGGGCCGTGCACGAGGACCGCGCATCGCACAGCCCCCCCTTGCACGAGGATTACGCTGGGCTTGCACACTTCACATGTGACAGCCGTGCAAAGCACAACAGCTGTGCAACACACAACAGGGGGCCCTCGTGCAAGCCCCCGTGCGAAGGGGGTGTTAGGGGCGGGGGAAGCCACCCATTACACACCCTCCCCTGTGCAATGCCCCCCAGTGCAAGGTTCCACGTAAGGACCCTTGTGCAAGCCCTCGTGAACCCTCGTGCGAGGGCCATACTGGGGGCGGTGAGGCCGCCCATTGCACAACCGCCCCCCTCCGACACTCTCCACCACGAGGCCCCATTTGAGGTCCCTCGTGCAAAGCGTCCCTCGTGCAAACCCTCGTGTAGGGGCCCCTCGTGCAAGGGGCCAGTGCACACTGGGGATGATGAGGTCGGCCATCACACCCCCTCCCCCTTTCATCACCCCCCATTACCGTCCCCACCCGAGGTCCCTCGTGCGAGGGATCCCTCGCACGTGCCCTCGTGCAAACCCTCGTGCGAGGGCCCCCCCCTCGTGCGCACCGGGGGTGGCGAGCCGGTCCTGGTACTTGGGGACGTGGGGGTCGACGCTCTGCAGCATCACCCACATGGTGAGAGCAAAGAGCCCGGCCAGGAACCCATAGAAGACCAGGTAGAAGAGCAGGATCAGGCCTGGGGGGGGTAAAATAGGGGGTAAATACCCCCCCAATTGCCCCCCCGGGGCAAATACCCCCCCTGGAGTCAGATACCCCTCCCCCAAATGCCCCCTCCTTGGGGTTTAAACACACCCCAAAATTGTCCATCACCCCCAAAATAAACACCTTTGAAGAGCAGGATCAGGCGGGGGGGTAATTATCCCCCTATGTGCCCCCTCAACACAAATACCCCCCCCCCCCCCAAACTGCCCCGATGACATCAAATACCCCCTAAAACTGCCTGAAGCCTTTAAATGCCGCCCCAAAAACTGCCCCCAGAGCCCCCCAAAAGTGGTGCCTCAATAACATCAAATACCCCCCAAAGTGCCCCCAGAGCCCCAATGACCCCCCCAAATTTCACCAATAACATCAAATAACCCCAAACTGCCCCCAGAACAAGAAACACTCACCCAAACTGCCCCGATAACATCAAACAGCCCCCCCCAAAATGCCCGTCGAACCCCAAATCCCCCCAAACCTATGCCAATGACATCAAATAGCCCCCAAAACTGCCCTCAAGCCTCTAAATGCCCCCCAAGCTGCCCCAGAGCCCCAAATACCTCCCCAAACTGCTCCAATATCACCAAATACCCCCCCGAAACTGCCCTGAACCCCACCAAATACCCCCCAAAACTGCCCCTGAGCCCTAAGGATCCCCAAATACTGCCCTGATGACATCAAATAACCCCCCAAAGCTCCCTTAACACCTCAAATACCCCCAAAAGTGCTCCGATGACATCAAATACCCCCCCTGAACTGCCCTGAACCCTCTAAATACCCCTGAAAACTGCCTCGGAGCCCCCCAAATACCCAAGAAATTGCCCCAATGACACCAAATACCCTGAAAAATTGCCCTGTACACTTCAAATACCCCCCTAAACTGCCCCGAGCCCCTAGAGACCCCCCCCAAAAGTGCTCTGATGACATCAAATACCCCCCAGACTCCCCTGACCTCCCAATCTGCTCTCAGAGCCCCCAAACACCCATGAAATTGCCCCAATAACATCAAATAACCCCCCAAAACCACCCCCAGAAGCACAAACACCCCCAAAACGCCTCCACGTCCCCCCAAAACTGCACTGACACCCTCCCCAAAATACCCTCCAAACCAACCCTGAGCCCCCCCAAACCGTCCCCTGGATCCCCCAAACCCACCCCCTGCACCAGTCCCCAAATCCCCTTCATTCCCCCCAATATCAAACTCACTCCTGCCCCCCCCCAACCTTTTGGACACCCCCAAATCCCCCCCAACATCCCTTCTGCACCCCTCAAGTGCCCCCACTGCACTCCAAATGCCCGCGGAGCCCCCCAAATTCCCCCCAAGACCCCTAAGCCCCCCCCAACCCCTAAATCCCCATCAGAGCCATCTGTCCCTGCAAAGGCGGGGGGGTCCCTGGGCCACGGGGTTCCCCATCTGTCTGTCTGCAAATTGGGGGGGGGGGGTCCCTGGGCATGGGGGGGGGTGTCCATCTGGTCATCTCCCCCCCCGGGGGGGTCCCCGTCACTCCCATCCCCCAACTCCGACCATGACCTACTTTTGTAGCCACAGCGCGACAGATGTGGGGGGGGAGGCACAACCCACCCCCTGCCCCCCCCCCCAAACTGCCCCCCTTGGGACCCCAATCTGCCCCCCCCACCAAATTACAGCCTCGTTTTGGGGGGCCTGTAGGCCCATCTCCCCTTGCACCCCCAAAAGGGGGGGCTCTCTATGCAGCCCCCTCCCATTGCACCCGTATGGGGTCCATCTGTAAATATCTCCCCCCCCAAAAAACCCAGCCTTAAAAGTGGGGATCCCCCCAATTGCAACCCAATGGGGGGGGTCCCTATGCAACACCCCCCCCCAAGTTGCACACATACGGGGAGGTCTAAGCAAATGTCCTTTCTGGGGGGGTGTCTCTAGGCAGCCCCCCCCAATTGCATCCATATGGGGGGGATCCCCATGTAATCCCCCCGCATTGCAACCCATATGTGGGGGCCCAATATAACCCCCTCCCATTGCACCCATATGGGGGGGGTCCCTATACAACTCCCTCCTGTTGCAACCCCGGGGGGGGGGGCACATATACAGTCCCCTCCCGCTGCACCCGTACTGGGGGTTACCTATGCGACCCCCCCACTCCACCCAAACGGGGCGTCCTTATGGACCCCCCCCAACTGCATCTATGGGGGGGGGGGGGTCCCTATGCAACCCCATCATATCGCATCCATATTGGGGGCCCCCTATGTAAGTCCCCCCCCCAATTGCATCTGTATGGGGGGGGGTCCCTATGCAACTCACCCTGCTATTGCACCCATATGGGGGGGGTCCCCTATGCATCCCCCCCCATCTCCATTGAACCCATACAGGGCGTCCCCATGCAACCCTTCCCTTTGCACCTCTATGGGGGGGGGGTCCGAATACCCCCCAGTTGCACCCATATGGGGGGCACCCTCAGTTACATGCTATTGCGGGGTCCCCCCAAGTGCACCCCTATAGAAGGTTACCCCTGCAACCTCCCACTGCACCCCAGGGATGGTTCCCCCCATTTTAACCCCCCCAAACTGGGGGTGGGGGGGGGTGTTCCCAGCAACCCCCCCTCTGCCCCCAGACTTACCCCAACTGGTGCCTGTTCTGCCCAGGAACTGGCGGCTCCGTGGGTCCCACACGAAGGCCCGCCACTCGGCCAACCTCTGCCCGCAGCTTCGCTTTTCCTTGTCCCGAGCCATGTGGGGGGCTCCGCCGCGATCCCCCCCCCGGCCCCCGCTACTCACCCCGGTGTCGCTCCCGGTATCGCTCCGCTCCGCCCGCGCCGGGACTCGAACCCGCGACTCCCCGCTGCCGCCGCCTCATCGCCTAATATAGACTCGGAGCTCCGCCCCCCCGGCGCCTCGCCACGCCCCCTAAAAGCCCGCCGCGCCACGCCCCCTTATGCTAATAGAGCTTTCTAAAGCCGCCGCGCCACGCCCCTTATGCTAATAGCGCCTTCTAAAGCCGCCGCGCCACGCCCCCCGCGCCTTGCCACGCCCCCTAGGCGAACAGAACAGTCTGAATTCCCCCTCGCCCCGCCGCTATGCTAATGAGGGGGGCGGAGCGTCCCGCGGCTATTCCCACCGTCCCCCATTGAGAGAGATTTGGGGACAGGGGGTTTGAGGGGGGGGGCTCTTAAAGGACCCACGCAGGGAGGGGGGCACAGAGCAACGTGGGCAGGGGGGAGCTGGAAGGGTACTGGGGATACTGGGAATATTGGGGGGGGTAACTGGGAGCACTGGGGGAGGAATGTGGAGACTTGCGGGGTAACTGGGAGCCCTCGAGGGGGGTTACTGGGAGCCTTGGGGATAACTGGGAATTCGGTGGGGGTGTAACTAGGAGTGCTGGGATATTGCTGGGGGGCGTTACTGGGAGCCCTGTGGGGGGGTGTTACTGGGAGCACTAGGGGGTTACTGGGGGATAAGTGGGAGCCCTGAAGGGTAACTGGCAGCACGGGGGGGGGCTACTGGGAGCACTGGGGGGTGGTTACTGGGAGATTACTGGGAGCACTGGGGATGGGAACTGGGTGCTCTCCGACCACCCGGGTTTCTCTCCTTGCCTGCTTATTCATGAAGGGGCGTGGCCAAAGAGGGGGCGTGGCCTAGAGGGGAAGGTCACCCGGGGTCAAGGATGTGGGGAGAAGACCCCCCCTCCCGGGCGTCCGAGCGCTATGGGCCCCCCCCCGAGGAATGCGGCCGCCCCTGCCCCGCTCCCAGTTCCCCCAGTCCCAAACTGGTCAGACTGGTCCAGCCAGACTGGGAAATATCACTGCCCCCCCCCAGGAGTTGAGGGGGGGGGAGGATAACCGGATGCCTGGGTCCCTCCTGAGACACCCACCCCCCCCACCAAGGGGGGGGACACACACCCAGGCGCCCGGGGGACCCAGGCGACCAAGGGGGGGGCGTCCGGGGGGGGCACCCAGGCGTCCGGGGGGGGACACGGACCCAGGCGTGCCCGGCCGAGCGCTCCCAGCTCCCCGGTAACGGCTCGTCCCCGCCGGGCAGCGGCAGCCAACAGCCCCCCCCGGGCCCCCCCCCGGGTCCCCTGGGGACAGATGGGGGGGGCCGGATGCCTGGGTGTCCCCCCCCCCATAGTAAATTGGGGGGGGACACGAGTCCCGGGTGCCTGGGTCCCTTGGGGTCAATGGTGGGGGGTGTCTCCCCCCCCATGGTAAATTGGGGGGGGGTCCCGGGTGCCTTGGGGTCAATGGTGAGGGGGGGGGTGAGGGGGGGGTCGTGTCCCCCCCCCCTCCGGTCCCGACCGCCCCCGGGGGATTTGGTTAATCCCCGGGCGGGGCTAATCCCACCCCGGGGCCACCGGGAACCGCCGCGGGCAAGGGGAGCTGCGCAGGTGAGGCTGGACGGTGGGGGGGTCCCGGGTGGGGGTCCCAGGGTGGGGGGTCCTGGGGTGGGGGGATCCTGGGGGCCTGGGTGCCACTGGGGGTGGGGGGTCCCGATGCCTGGGTCCTCTGGGGGGGGGGTCAAGGGGTGAGGGTCTCCTGGACATCTGGGTGCCCTGGGAGTGGGGGGGGGGGTCCCAACACCTGGGTCCCCTGGGTGGGGGTCCCTGATGCTTGGGTCCCCTGGGGGGGGTCCTGACACCTGGGTCCCCTGTGGGGGGGTCCCTGATGCCTGGGTCCCCTGGGGGGGTCCCAATGACTGGGTCCCCTGGGGTGGGGGGGTCCCTGATGCTTGGGTACCCTTGTGTGGGGGGGTCCCTGATGCCTGGGTCCCCTGGGGGGGGTCCTGACACCTGGGTCCCGGGGGGGGGGTCCCAACGCCTGGGTCCCCTGGGGTGGGGGGTCCCAACACCTGGGTCCCCTTGGGGGGCGGTCCCTGATGCCTGGGTCCCCTGGGGGGGGCTCCCACCACCTGGGTCCCCTGGGGGGGGGGTCTCCTGGGTCCCTCTCCTCCCATGCTCCTCCCCCTCCCACCCCCTCCTTCCCAGCATCCTTTGCTGCAGAGGACAGTGGGAGCCGCCACATTGGGGGGGGGTGTCTCCCAGAATCCTTTGCAGCAGCACCGTTCTCGGCCTGGGGGAGATGGACCACCCTTCCCATCATGCCCTACGGCCCCAGTGCACTTGGGATATGGGGGGGGGGCTCTTGTGCCACGGGCCGTGAAAGCGGCTTAGGCACGAGCCCCGCTGAGCCGCTTACCCGCTAATTATAGCGCGCCGGCCCTTTAAGAGCTGTGACCTTGCCCGGGGCGGGGTTAATCCCGGGGGGGGGGGGGGGGGCAGATCCCCATCCTCGTGCTTCGCACGAGGGCTCAGCTCTCCCCCCCCCCCCCCCTCCCGTGCGTCGCACGAGGCCTCACCCCCCCCCGCTCCCCGCAGCCATGGACATCGGCGGCCTGGAGACGGTGGTGGCCAACTCGGCCTACGTGTCGGCCCGCGGCGGTCCGGGAGCGTCGGGCCGGGACCGCCGGCAGCGCGCCCGCCTCCGCCTGCCCCACATCACCCAGTGCGAGGCCCTGCGCGCCCGCTTGGGTGGGGGGCACCCGCCCGGCGGCACCCACGGCGCTCAAGGCGGCGGCGGCTGGCGGCGGCGGAGGGGGACAAGATGGCGCCCGCGGGGGACAAGACGGCGGCGGAGGGGGACGGGACGGCGCCGGCGGGCGGGGGGCGGCCCGCGCCGGGGAGGACGCTTCCTTCCGGTGGCAGTGCGTGGAGCAGCCAATCGGGAAGCTGCTGTTCCAGCGGTTCCTGGAAGGGGCGCCGGGATTGGCCGCGGCGGGGGCGCTGTGGGCGGAGCTGGAGGCCTACGAGCGGTGCGAGGAGGCGGAGCGAAGCGGGGCGGCCGCCGCCCTGAGGAGGCGGTTCTTCACCGAGGGCGGGGCCGAGCACTGCCGCTTCCTCAGCGCCGCCGCCACGGCCACGCCCACAGGTGAGGCTCCGCCCACAGCGGCAGCCATGACAGCGATGGCGGACGCGAGGCCTCCAATGGCGGCCGTGGCGCTTCCGGTGGAGGCCGTGACAGGGATGGCGGCCATGACACCTCCAGTGGCGGCCATGATAGTGATGGTGGCCATGAGGCCTCCAATGGTGGCCACGAGACCTCCGATGGTGGCCATGATAATGATGGCAGCCATGACACCTCCAAAAGCGGCCATGACACCTCTAATGGCGGCCATGACACCTCCAGCGGTGGCCATGGTAGTGACGGCAGCCGTGACACCTCCACTGGAGGCCATGATACTGACAATGGAAGCCATGATACCTCCAACGCTGGCCAAGATAGTGAGGGTGGCCATGGCAGCCCCGATGGTGGCCATGATACTTCCAGTAGTGGCCATGACACTTCCGATGGAGGTCATGATACCCCAGTGGAGGCCGTGATACTGCCAACGAAGTTCGTGATACCCCCAATGGTGGTCTTAACACCCCTATTGGTGGCCACGATGCCCCTGTTGGTGGCCGTGACAGTGATGACCACCATGACACCTCCATTGGCGGCCATGACACCCCGAAAGTTGGCCGTGATACCCCCAACAGCTGTCTTGACACCCCTATTGGTGGCCATGACACCCCAAATAGTGGCCACGATGCCCCTGTTGGTGGCCGTGACAGTGATGACCACCATGACACCTCCATTGGCGGCCATGACACCCCCAAAGTTGCCCATGATACCCCAATGGTGGTCTCAACACCACTCTTAGCAGCCATGATGACCCTGTTGGTAGCCATGACACCCCCGATGGTGGCCACGATGCCCCTGTCGGTGGCCGTGACACTCCCAATGGTGGCCATGATAGTGGTGGCGGCCATGACACCCCCAATAGCAGCCATACTGCCTCCTGATGGGCGCTACAACATCCCCCCAAGAGCGGCCATGCCACCTTCTCTCCCTACAGGCGCCACCACCTCCGCCGAGGACTTTGGGCAAGCGCGACGGGAGTTGCTGGCCCACCTGGAGGCGGTGGCCTGGACCCCGTACCGAGCGTCACCGGAGTTTGGGCGCTTCGTGCAGTTCAAGTGGCTGGAGGAGCAGGCGGTGAGCGCCGAAGCCTTTGTCGACTTCAGGGTGCTGGGTAAGGGTGGCTTCGGTGAGGTCTGCGCCTGCCAGCGCCGCGCCACCTGGCAAGATGTACGCCAACAAGCGCCTCAACAAGAAGCGTCTCAAGAAGCGCCAGGGCTACGAGGTGGGGAGCCCCGTGGGACATAGGGTGGGGGGTGATGGCCGCCCGTCCCCTCGGCCGTCCCTCTGTCCCCTCACCTGTTCCTCTGTCCACCCCTCTGTCCCCTCCACCTCCCCTCATCCCTCTTTTCCTTCTTTTTTTCCCCCCTTTTTGGCCTCTCTGTTCCTTCCCGCCTCCTTTGGCATCTTCCCGATTATCTCTGCCTGTCTGTATTTTGGCATGTGCTTGGCATGTGCTTGATGTGTGCACGGGGCACGCAGGTGGGGAAGGTGCTTTAGACCATCCAAGGATGCTGAGAGATCCACAGCCCATGGGGACGCGCGTGTGCTTGGCACGTACCTTCATGTGTGCTTGGCATGCGCTTGGCATGTGCAGGTGAACAACATGCTTTAGGCCACCCCGTTTCAGGCGGGCTCCCGCAGCCAAGAGACATGCGTGTGCGTAGCGTGGAGTGCACAGTCTGTGTGTGCTTGGCGTGTGCCACCCATATGCGTTTGGCATGTGGCACGTCTCCTTGGCGTGTGCTTGGTGTGCACCACCCACGTATCCTTGGCAAGTGCCACCTGCATGTCCTTGGCATGTGCCACCCGTGTTTCCCTTGGTGTGTGCCACCTGCATGTCCTCGGTGTGTCTTTGGCCGTGGGCTGGACCGTCGCGAGCTGCGTGCCCTTGGCGTGTGCTTGGCATGTGCAGGCGGCGCTGGTGGAGAAGCGGATCCTGGCGCGGGTGCACAGTCGCTTCATCGTCTCGCTGGCCTGCGCCTTCCAGACCAAGACCGACCTCTGCCTCGTCATGACACTCATGAACGGCGGCGACCTGCGGTAAGCGTGTGCTTGGCATGTGCCACGCGTGTTGCTGCTGGAGACGCCTACCATGTCTGGCATGTCCTTAGCATGTGCCATATGCATGCAGTGAGGACAAGGCCAACCCTGGGTTCTCCATACCATGTCCCCCGGTGCTGGTGTGTCCTTAGCATGTCCTCAGCATGTGGAGGTACCACACATGCAATGTGGATGAGATCAACCCTGGTTCCCCAAGCCGCGTCCCCAGCATGTCCCCAAGTGCTGGCGTGTGCTTAGCGTGTTCTTGGCATGTCAGGTACCACGTGTACAACGTGGACGAGGACAACCCCGGGTTCCCCGAGCCGCGGGCCGTGTTTTACACCGCCCAGATCCTGCTGGGGCTGGAGCACCTGCACCAGCACCGCATCGTCTACCGTGACCTCAAGCCCGAGAACGTCCTCCTCGATGACGCCGGTGACGTTGAGACGGGGGGGACACGGGACGCTGGGGATATTGGGTGATATGGGGACATGGGGACATTGGGGGATATGGGGACATTAGGGGATGGGGGGCATGGGGAGGTGGGGGACATGTCAGGGACATTGGGGTTGAGGGGACATCAGGGACATCGGGGGACGTGGGGACACTGGGGGAACATGGGGGACATCGGGGATGTTGGTGGACATGGGGACATTTGGGGACTAGGAGGGTTCCTGGGGGGGTTCCTGGGGTGTTACTGGTGATACTGGTGCAGGCAGGGGGACTGGCATGGGTTCCTGGGGAGGTGTTACTGGTGGTTACTGGTGGTTACTGGTGTGGGCAGGCCATGTCCGTCTGTCCGACATGGGTTTGGCCGTGGAGCTCAAGGAGGGACAGACCAAAACCCGCGGATACGCTGGGACCCCAGGTAGGGGACACGGGGGGACATGGGAGAGTCAAGAGACATGGGGACATGGGGGGGGGACCCTGGGTATGGGGGGGACATGGATCTTGGAGACCCGGAGGGACACAGGAGGTGGCACAGAGACATGGGGACCCCACCTATGGGGAGGGGGACGGACGCATGGGGGGGGGGGGGGCATTGGGTGGCAGGAGGGTGTGGGTCCCTCATCCCTGCTCCTCTCCTGGATGCCTGGGTCGCCTGGGTCCCCCCGGTCTCCTGGGTCCCCCCGGTCGCCTGGGACCCCCCCGGACACCTGGGTCCCCTGGACGCCTGGGTCCCGCAGGGTTCATGGCACCGGAGGTGCTGCGGGATGAGGAGTACGACTGGGCCGTCGACTACTTCACGCTGGGGGTGACCCTCTACGAGATGCTGGAGGCCAAGGGACCCTTCCGCAGGCGGGGGGAGAAGGTGCCCAGTAACTCCCAATAATCCCAGGAATCCCCAGGAACTCCCCATGTAACACCCCAGTGCTTCCAGTAACTCCCAGAACCCCTCAGGAACCACCAGAACCCCCCAGAATTCCCCAGGTAACATCCCAGAGCTTTCAGGACCCCCCAGGACCCCCAGGAACCCCCCGAAACTCCCTAAGTAACATCCCAGGGCTACCAGTAGCCCCCAGAACCCCTCAGGAACCACCAGAAATCCTCAAAGACCACCAGGAACCCCACAAGTAACATCCCAGGGCTACCAGTAGCCCCCCAAACTTCTCAAGGACCACCAGAACCCCTCAAGGACCATCAGAAACTCCCCAGGTAACATCCCAGAGCTTCCAGGAACCTCCAGGACCCCCCAGGAACCTCCCAGAAACCACCAGGAACTCCCCCAAACTCCCCAAGTAACATCCCAGGGCTCCCAGTAGCCCCCAGAACCCCTCAAGGAACACCAGGAACTCCCCAAGTAACATCCCAGGGCTACCAGGAACCCCCAAGAACCCCCAGGACCACCCAGGACCCCCCCCGTCCCCACAGGTGGAGAACAAGGAGGTGACACGGCGCATCCTACACGACCCCGTCAGCTACTCGGACCGGTTCAGCCCGGCGGCGCGGGCCGCCTGCGAGGGTCTGCTGGCCAAGGACTCCAGCGCCCGCCTCGGCTTCCGGGAGAACGACTGCGCCCAACTCAAGGCGCACCCCCTCTTCGCCGCCATCAACTGGGGGCGCCTCGAGGCAGGTAACCCCCACGGGGACAAAACGGGGGGGTCGGTGGGGGGGGGGGTGTGGGAACGGGGTGCTGGCGGGCGTCGGGTGGTCAAGAAATGAGTCCCGATGGTCGTTGGGTGTCTAGAAATGGGGTCTACGATGGGCGTTGGGGGCTTCAAAAATGAGTCTTCAATGGGCGTTGGGCGCTCATGGAAGAGGGTCCCAATGGGTGTTGGGTGCTCCAGCAATGGGGTCTACGATGGGTGTTGGGAGTCCTAGAAACGGGTCCCAATGGTCGTTGGGTGTCTAGAAACGGGGTCTACGACGGGCGTTGGGGGCTTCAAAAATAGGTCTCCAGCGGACATCGGGTGCTCCTGGAAGAGGGTCCCAATGGGTGTTGGGTGCTCAAGAAATGGGGAATACAGTGGGCATTGGATGTCCCAGCAATGGGTCTCCAGTGGGCGTTGGGTGCCCAAGAAATAGGTCCCAACGGGTGTTGGGTGCTCACGGAAATGGGTCTCCGTTGAGCGTTGGGTGCCCCAGAATTGGGGTGCCCCGTGGACGTTGGGTGTCCAACGACGGAGTCTCCAACGGGCGTTGGGTGCTCACGGAATTGGGTCCCAATGGGTGTTGGGTGTCCAACAACGGGGTCTCCGGTGACCTTTGGGTGCTCCAGAAGTGGGTCCCTGGGATTATGGGGGGAACCTGAGGTGATGGGGGGCTACTGGGGGGATACCGGGGGGTACCAAGAATTAATTATTGGGGGGGTACCAGGAATTAATTATTGAGGGGTACCAGGAACTATGGGATGGCCATCAAGCGATACCGGGGAGGGGGCTTCCCCCACTTCATTGCACACCCCCTCCCTCCCAGGTCTGGTGCCCCCCCCTTTCGTCCCGGACCCCCGTCGGGTGTACGCCAAGGATCTGGGGGACGTGGGGGCCTTCTCCTCGGTGCGGGGGGTGGAGCTGGACGAGGGGGACGCGGCGTTGTGTGACACCTTCGCCTCGGGGACCGTCCCCATCCCCTGGCAGGAGGAGCTGATCGAGACGGGGGTCTTCGAGGAATTGAATATTTGGGGACCCCCCGGGACCTTACCCCCCGATTTGGATCCGGCTAGTGCGCCTGGGGGGGGGGTACGGTCCGGTACTTGCTGTTTGCTGTGATGGGGGGCACCCCAAATTTGGGGGGGGGGGTAAAAGTGGGGGTACACTACCTTGGGGTATGGGGGGGGGTCCTCAAAAGTTGTGGGTTCCTCACCCTGGGGTATGGGGGGGGCTCAAAAGTGGGGACCCCCCGTAGAGTATATGGAATGGGGGGGGGGTCAAAAGTGGGGGGGTTCCCCACCTTGGGGTACAGGAGGGGACTCAAAAGTGGGGGGGTCCCTCCCTTGGGTTATCTGGAATGGGGGGCCCCAAAAGTGGGAGTGCCCCACTTTGGGGTATGGGGGGCTAAAATTGGGGGTCCCCTCTCTGGGGTATCTGGACTGGGGGGGACCCCTGTTTTGGTCCCCCAAATGGGGCAGCCCAACAGTGGGGTTCCCCCCACCTTGGGGTATCCAGAAGAGGGGCTCAAATGTAGGGGGGGGTGTCCCTCCCATGGGGTATGGGGGACTCTAGAATTGGGGGGTCCAGGGTATATGGAATGGGGGTCCCCTTTGGGGTATCTGGAAGGGGGGGACCCCCAAAATGAGGCAGTCCAAAATGGGGGTCCCCTCTGGGGCATTAGGTATGGGGGTCGTGTCCCCCCTGGGGTATAGGGGGGGCCCAAAAGTGGGGGTGTCCCCCCTGGGTACCTGGAATGGGGGGGCAAAAAGTGGGGTACCCCCTGGGGAATCCCTAGGCTGCACCCCCAAATAGGGGACCCCCAAACTGGGCCCCCCTGGGGGTAGCCCTGTACCGAACCCCCCAAAATTGAGGCCACCCCTCAGGAACACCCCAAAACCCCATGACCTCCCCCAAATCCCCCTCCCCCGGGAAGGGGAGACACCCCAAAAGTTGGGGGGGGCTCTGGGGACACCCCAAAACACGAGGTCTCCCCCCCCCAATTGAAGGACTCCCCCCCCCCTCAGACCTCAGGGCCCCCCCCTCAGCTCGGTGCCACCCTTAGGAGGGGGACACACCAGTCCCCCCCCCAAAGACCCTTGCCTGGGGTGGGGTCCCCCAAAACTCACCTCATGGCCCCCCCCCCCACTACTCAGGGAGACCCTTTGCCCGCCCCCCAAAAAAGGGGCCCCCCCCTCCATTCTATGGGGACCCAGGTGTCCCCATCCCCCCCCCCCGGTGTACAATAAATTGTGGTTGTTGCTGCTCCGTGTGGGGAGTTTGGTTTGGGGACACCCCCCCGTGTCCCCCCCCAGTGTGTTGTCCCCCCATCTCCGTGGTGCCACCATCCCCCGGTGTCCCCAAGGCCACCCTGTGCCCCCCTCCATGTCCCCCCGTGACCCCGCACACCCCCCCCATGTCCCCAACACTGCCCTGTGTCCCCCACGTGCCCACCCACGTTCCCCATGTCACCCCACATGTCCCCAGTGCCCCCCCATGTCTCATCCCCTTGTCCCCATGTGTCCCCCACATCCCCATCACGGTCCCCCATGTCCCCCACGTCCCCATACCTCCCGTGTCCCCCCCATGTCCCCATCTCCCCCACGTCCCCCCCGTGTCTCCAACGTCCCCCGTGTCACCCCGTGTCCCCTTCTCCCCATCTCCAATGTCCCCACGTCCCCACGTTGCCGATGTCCCCCACGTCACCCTGTGTCCCCCCACGTCTCCAATTATCTCCACGTCCCCCCTCTCCAACGTCCCCCGTGTCCCCCCCACGTGTCCAGTGTCCCCAATGTCCCCATGTCCCCAAGTCCCCATGTCACCCCATGTCTCCAATGTCCCCATGTCCCCCCGTGTCCCAATGTCCCCCCATGTCCCCATGTCCCCCATGTCACCCCATGTCCCCCAATGTCCCCATGTCCCCCCGTGTCCCCCGTGTCTCCCCATGTCCCCAATGTCCCCCATGTCCCCAATGTCCCCATGTCCCCCCGTGTCCCCCGTGTCTCCCCATGTCCCCAATGTCCCCCATGTCCCCAATGTCCCCATGTCCCCCGTGTCCCAATGTCCCCCCATGTCCCCAATGTCCCCCATGTCACCAATGTCCCCATGTCACCCCATCTCTCCAATGTCCCCCGTGTCCCCCCACATGTCCAGTGTCCCCAATGTCCCCATGTCCCCCCATGTCACCCCATGTCCCCCCATGTCTCCAATGTCCCCCATGTCCCCCCGTGTCCCCATGTCCCCCGTGTCCCCCCATGTCCCCCGTGTCCCCAATGTCCCCCACGTCACCAATGTCCCCATGTCACCCCATGTCCCTCCATGTCACCAATGTCCCCATGTCCCCCGTGTCTCCAATGTCCCCCCGTGTCTCCAGTGTCCCCCACGTCCCCCCCACGTCCCCCCCCCCGTGTCCCCGCTCAGGCCAGCTCAGCTCTACGGTGTTTATTGGCGTCTCTAACACTCACTGATGCAGATAAATAGTGGACATTTGTCACCGCCGCCACCGACCGCCGCCGCGGGGGACACCGCGGGGACACCCCGCTGTGGGGCGCCCCGCCACACCCCCGGGGACCCCTCCCCACTGGGGACACCGCCCTGGGGACCCCCCCCTCCCCAATGGGGCCACCTCAGAGGGGGACATCCCCAACGGGGACACTCAAGGGGACCCCTCCCCAGTGGGGCCACCCCCTTGGGGACAACCCATTGGGGACACCCCTGAGGGACCCCTCCCCTTTGAGGCGCTCCGTTGGGGACACCCCACTGGGGACATCCCCTCTTGAGGTCACCCCATCGGGGACATCCCCCATTAGATGCCACCCCGCTGAAGGACACCCCACGGGGACGTCCTCCACCGGGGACATCCCAATGGGGACAAGCCTCGCTGAGGCCACCCCATGGGGACGTCCCCCACGGAGGCCACCCCGTTGGTGACACCCCATGGGGACGTCCCCCACGGAGGCCACCTCGTTGGGGCCACCTCCTTGAGGCCACCCCGTTGGTGACACCCCATGGGGACGTCCCCCACGGAGGCCACCTCGTTGGGGGCCACCTCCTTGAGGCCACCCCGTTGGTGACACCCCATGGGGACGTCCCCCACGGAGGCCACCTCGTTGGGGCCACCTCCTTGAGGCCACCCCGTTGGTGACACCCCATGGGGACGTCCCCCACGGAGGGCCACCTCGTTGGGGCCACCTCCTTGAGGCCACCCCGTTGGTGACACCCCATGGGGACGTCCCCCACGGAAGCCACCTCATTGAGGCCACCCCATGGGGACGTCCCCCAGGGAGGTCACCTCATTGGGGCCACCTCCTTGAAGCCACCCCACTGGTGACACCCCATGGGGACGTCCCCCATGGAGCCCCCCCCTTCATGCCCCCCCCCCCTCCCGGTGTCCCCACTGTCCCCAGGGTCCCCCCACTCCCCTCCCTTCCCCCCCCCCCTTATTTTTATCTCCACTTTTTTTCACTCTTCCCCTTTTTTGCTTGGTTTTGCCTTTTTTTTTTTTCGGGCGGGTCCCCCCTAAAGTGCGGTCGGGGACGGGGACACGGGGGGGGGAGGGGGGACACGCGTGGGGGAGGGGGAGACAAGTGGGGGAGGGGCAGGGGTGGGGGAGGGGGACAGTCAGTAGCAAACGCGGCCACGAAAGTGCAAACGGGAGGAGGGGGCCGCGGCCGGGGGGGGGTGTGTGTGCACGAGGGGGCTTGCACGGGGAAGGGGAGGGGGGAGCCTCGCACGAGGACCGGGCTCGCACGAGGGTCGGCCTCGTGCGAGAAGGGTCCTCGCACGAGGATGGTCCTTGCACAAGGCTGGGTCTCGTGCAAGGGTGTGTCTTGCACGAGGGTGGGCTTTGCGCAAGGACCGCCCTCGCACGAGGCTGGGTCTTGCACGAGGACAATGCTCGCTCGAGCGTGGGCTTTGCGTGAGGACGGGCCTCACGCGAGGACCGGCCTTGTGCAAGGACGAGTGTTGCACAAGGATGGGCCTTGTGCGAGGACGGGGCCCCGTGCAAGGATGGTCCTCACCTGAGGATGGTCCTTCCACGAGGACAGGCCTTGCACAAGGATGTGCTTCGCACGAGGCCCACCCTTGCACAAGGAGGGGTGTTGCACAAGAACAACCCCCGTGCAAGGAGGAGCCTCGCACGAGGCCATCCCTCGCACACGCAGCGGGGGGGGGGGCGATGGCCTCGCACGGCCGGGGCGTAGCGTGGGGGCGGCCTTGCACGAGGAGGGGGGGGGCGTGAGAGGGGCCTGGCGCGGGCGTGCGTTGCACGAGGCTGGACCTTGCACAGGGCGCATTGCATAAAGACGGGCCTTGCACGGGGCAGGGGCGGGGCCTTGCACGGGGATGGGGCGTGGCACGGGCGTGGCACGAGGAGGGCGGTGCCAGCCGTGCACACTCGTGTGAGGCACGAGGGCGGGGCTCGCATGGGGGGCGTGCGGGAGGGGCGGCGGGGGCCGTGCGACAGAGAAGACGGCGGGCGGCGCCTGGCCGTGCGACGCACAAGGATCCGCCTTGCGCAGTCGTGCAGCGCACAAGGATGCTCTTTGCACGAGGATGGGTGTCGCACGAGGATCGACCTTGCCTGCCCGTGCACCGCACAAGGGCGCTCCTCCCACAAGCCGTGCGTTGCACGAGGATGGTCTTTGCCCAACGACGCATCGCACGGGGATCTACCTTGCCTGCCCGTGCGTTGCACGAGGACACACCTTGCACCGCTGTGCATCGCACGAGCGTGGTCCTCGCGCGCCCACGTGCCGCACGAGGCTAGGCCGCGCTCGGGCGTGCCTTGCACGAGGATCCACCGCGCGCGCTTGTGCGTTGCACGAGGACGTTCCTCGCACGCCCGGGCCTCGCACGAGGATGCTCCCCCCCCCACCCCCCAGGAAGACGCGGGGCCTCGCACGCCCCTCGCACGCCGGGGGTGGGATTTGGGGGGGGACACGCTGGAATGTCACTGCGATGCCGTAAGGTGCCAAGGGCGGGGGGGGTGGGGGGGGTATTGGGTTTTGGGGGGGCCCCGGGATAGTGGGGGGGACCCCGGTTTATTGGGGGAGGGGCCCTGATTTATTGGGGGGGCCCCTTATAGTGGGGGGGGCCCGTTTGGGGGTTTGGGGGTGCAAAATTCTGCGGGGGGGAAATGGGGGGCCCCCTATACTGGGGGGGTCCCCCACTATTTTGGGGGGGCTCCACTATACTGGGGGGCCCCAATATACTGGGGGGTCCCTATACTGGGGGGTTTCTCTATACTGGGGGGGGTCCAAGTATATTGGGGGTCCGCTATACTGGGGGGGGGCCTATAATGGGGGTTCCCCTATACCGGGGGGGTCCTCTATACTGGGGGGGTCCCCTATACTGGGGGGCGTCCGCTATACTGGGGGGGGGCCCTATACTGGGGGTTTTCCCTATACTGGGGGGGGTCCCTATACTGGGGGGGGCCCAGACCCTGTCCCATTCCCCCCAGTTTGAGGTGACTGGGAGCCTCCCCAGTATACCCAGTGCCCCCCCCCCATTCCCATACTGGTCCCTGTGGCACCCCCAGATCCTGCCCCCCACCCCATAGCGTTATGGGGGGGTGGTCCCTCTGCCCCCCCAAGTCCCAAGGGGGGGGGTCCCCACCGGTGTCCCCTATGGGAGAGAGATCCCCAACCTCCCCCATGGGGCCCCCCCGTCTCCTATGGGGCAGAAGACCCCCCCCCCCAATTTCCTCTATGGGGCAGGGGGGGGCCCCCACTATTTCCTATGGGGCCCCCCACTTCCCCTATAGGGCTGGAGCCCCCCTACTCACCTGGGGACCCCCCCCCATCTCCTATGGGCCCCCCCCCAACCTCTTATGCCCCTCCCTCCATGCTATGGGACCCCCCCCATCTCCCCCTATGGGGCAGGGTCCCCCATCTCCTATAGGGCCCCCCCATGCTATGGGCCCCCCGCAACCTCCTATGGGCCCCCCCCATTTCCTATGTGGCCCTCAACCTCCTATGGGGCCCCCCCACATGCTATGGGCCCCCCCATCTCCTATTGGGGCCCCCCACCTCCTATGGGGCCCCCCCCATGCTATGCCCACCCCCACTTCCTATGGGGCAGGGGCCCCCCATTTCCTATGGGGCCCTAAACCTCCTATAGGGCCCCCCCCCATGCTATGGGGCCCCCCCACCTCTGGGGCCCCCCACCCCCCTCTATGGGGCAGGACCCCCCCCCACCCCCCCCACCCCCCTCCTCAAGTCCCCCCCCCCCGCTTTCCGGGGTCGCTCCCCTCCCCCTCCGGGGAACCCAAAAGTGGGGGGTACAGAGGGGGGGAGGGGTGGGGGGACACCCCCCCCTCCCCCCCCCAAAAACCCCTCGTTTTCGGGGAGCACCACGTTGAGGGCCAGGGGGAGGGGGAAGGGGTAGGGGTACGCGGCCACCAGCCGGGGGCCGTAGGGGAGGGGGAAACTGGGGGGAGGAGGGGGGGGGCCGGGGGGGTCCCCCCCTTTGCCCCCCTCCCCCTCCTCCCCCTCCCCCGATTTCGGGGTCCCCCCCCCGCCTCAGTAGAGCCAAAGGTTGTTCCTGAACCGGGTAACCCCCGCTGGGACCCGGCGACGGTGACACCCCCTTGTCACCCGTCACCGCGTCAACCCCGTCACCGGGAATCGGGGGGGGGACGGCGATATCGTCACCCGGCGGCGGGGGAGGGGTGACACCCCCTTTTTCCCCTCCCCCTTCCTCCTTCACCCCCGCCACCGCCGGCGGGGTGTAGGCGATGACAGTCGGCGGCGGCGGCGACACGGGCGACGGCGGCGGCGACTCCGCCTGATGCCGTTTGGCGTGCCGGCTGAGCGCCGCCGCCGTCTTACAGACCTTGGCGCAGCGGCTACAGGCGAAGCGCAAAGATGGCCGCCGTCCCACGCGGGGGGTGGGGGGACCGGTTGTACCCACCCCCCCTCCCCCGCCGGACGTCCCCTCGTGTCCCCGTTGGTGTTTCCGTAATTTCCTCAAAGCCGTGAAAGTTTTCCCGCACACCCGGCACGGGTGTTGCCAATCCCGCCGCCGGTGCCCGTCCCCCGACTGTGCGTCACCGTCACCTTCGTCACCGTCACCCGTCGACCACCGTAACGAGCGCAACTTGCGGCGCCAACGGGATTTCTTCGCCTTGACGGCGCCGGTTGTGCTGCCGGTTGTACCGCCGCCGGTTGTACCGCCGCCGGTTGTCTTCCGTTTGGGTTTGTAGGTGTAATATGGGCGCCAAAGACGGTCCTCGGCATCGCTGTCATCGTCACCACTCCGGCGGGAACAGGCGGCAGTGGCGGCGGTGCGACGGTGAGCAGTCGGAGAGGCGGTGGTGCCGGTGCCGGTGCCGGTGGTCTCCAACCGGAGGTCGGTCTCGGAGATGCGCCGCTTGACGATGGCTTCCTCGCCAATACGGACGGTGATTTGGCAAAGCGGCGCCGCCCGGCTCTCCCCCGCCGTCCCCACGTAAGCCGGTTTGGCCACGTAGGTCATGGTACGGCTGGCGGTGGTGGTGGAACCGGTGCCGGCGGCGGCGGGTGACGGTTGGGTTGTCGGCGCCGTCCCACTATCACCCACCGGCGCCTCCCCAGCCGCTCGCTGCGCCTCAATGTAATCCCGCAGCACCTGTTTCTTCATCGGCCGGGCCGCTGGCGCCGCCGCCGGCGCCGCCGGCACCGCCGGCACCGCTGCTGCCTCCCCCGCCCTCCCATTATAGGCGATAACGGAAGCGGCCGCCGCCCCGCTATGAACGATGACCGATGCTGACGGTCGCCCGTAGGCGATGACCGACGCCGGTTCGGGTCTTGGCGATGGGAAAGCGCCGACGGTCGCCGATGGCTCTACCGGATTGGCCGTCGGCAAGAGGATCCCATCAGCCACCAAGCCTTGACTGTAGGTCTTGTAGGGTCGCTTGTGCGCCCGCATGGGCAAGAGCCGGTAGAGCTTGAGGGCGTTGAGTTTGGGCTTGTAGCCGCCGTTGGGCGTCTTCTCGGAGGAGATGAGCCCCGGGTTGATGCCGTGAAAGGCTTTCTGGTGGGTCTTGAGGTTGTAGTAGGTGACGAAGGTCTCCCAACAGAAGATACACTGGTAGCGGCGTTCGCCGGTGTGCCAGACCTCGTGTTTGGTGCGATATTCGGCCAAAGCGAAGACCTTGTCGCAATAACGGCAAGGGTACTTGCGTCGCCAAGAGTGGACGTTAGCGTGACGCTTCAGGCTGGAGAGCGTCATGTAGGAGCGTTGGCAAACCCCGCACAGGTAGACCACGTGCCCGTCCACCACCTTCACCACCGGTTCCTGCTCGGGGATCAACTCCAACGCCCGGTGACGCAACAGCAATGCCTTCTTGCCTTGTTTCGGTGTCGGCGTGGCGGTGTTGGTGGTGACGGCGTCACCGTCGCGATGGCCGTCCTTGCAGAGGACCTCGTGGGTTTGCAACCTCTTGACGTGGATGAAGCTCTTGCCGCAATGCCGGCACGCCAAACCCCGGCGCCCACGGTGAAGTTTGGCGTGTAATCCCAACGCCGCCGCCGTGCTGAACCCTCGACCGCACAACCCGCAACGCAGCGATGACGATGACGCCGATGACGGCGACGCCGTCACCGGTTCGGCAACCGCCGGCGTATCGCTTGACCGCGGCGGGCAGGTTAAATCAACCGGGGCGGCGGGTGAGCGGGGATCCCCCGTCACGGGGGGGGTCCAAGATCCGTTCATCTCCTTGGGGGTCCCCACTTCCAACCCTTGGAGGCAAGAGATACCCAACCGTCGGCCAACGGCGCCCAACTCGCGGGCAGCTGCCTGCGACGGGACGGCCAAGCGGGAGTTGTAGATGAAGTTGAGGACGTCGGAGAAGACGCCGGCTTGGACACCGGGAAGCTCCAAAACTTGGGCAGGGGTTGGGCAGGTGGGTTCTTCGGCCAAAGCTTGTTTGAAGAAGGGGCTGGATGCGGCCAAGACGTTTTTATGGGCTCGGAATTTGGTGTCCTCGGCGATGATGGTGACGTCACAGAATTGGCCCCTCAACCGTTGCTCGTTTAACTCCACCAATAACGAACGGCAATGCCCGGCGTCCGACACCTCCACGACCGGAGCCATCCCCGCGGCGCCCACCTGTGGGATACGGGGAGTCAGTGGGGATGGGGGGCCCGGATGCCGGAGCCCCCTATTTGGGGACATTTGGACAGCTGGGTCCTCTCTATGGGGTCACCCGGACGCCTGGGTCCCCTATTTCGGGGGGGGCCCGGATGCCTGGGTCCTCTCCATGGGGTCACTTGGGCACCGAGGTCCCTTCTATGGGGTGCCCGGATGCCTGGGTCCTTTCTGTGGGGCTGGCCAGACCCCTGGGACCCCTATTTGGGGTCGCCCAGACGCCTGGGTCCACTATCTGGGGGGGCCCAGATGCCTGGGTCCTCTGTTTTGGGGGTCACCTGAACGCCTGGGTCCTCTCCATGGGGTCTCTCGGCTGCCGGGGTCCCTCCTATGGGGCTGACTGGACACCTGGGTCCATTCTATGGGGCTGACTGGACACCTGGGTCCCCTATTTGGGGACACTTGGACACCTGAGTTCCCTCCGTGGGGTGCCTTCTGTGGGTCCTTGGGGGCCCCCGTGGCCCAGCCAGCCCCACTGCATGGGGGTCCCCGGCCCCACAGCATCCTCACACCCAGCCCCACATATCAGGGTCCCCCAGCCCCACAGATCAGCCCCACGGATCAGGGTCCCCAGCCCCCCACTTTAGGAGTTCCCCAGCCCCACAGATCAGGGTCCTCCAGCCCCACAGTTTAGGGCTCCATCAGCCCCACACAACGGGGGCCCCTAGCCCCATGGATTGGGGTCCCCCAGCCCCAAAATTTAGGGCTCCCTCAGCCCCACATATCCGGGTCCCCAGCCCCACAGCATGGGGACCCCCCAGCCCCACAGCTCGTGGGTCCCCCAGCCCCACATATCACGCTCCCTCAGCCCCACATATGCCCCCCCCAGCCCCACAGAGTAGGGTCCCCCAGCCCCATGGATTGGGCTCCCCCAGCCCCACACATCCACTGACACCCACCCCCCCCCGACTACCTGGTGCCCCCCACGCCGTGGGTCAGGGTGTCCCCATGCCATGGGGCTGTGGGGGGGGGGGGTGGGGTGTCCCTGTGCCGTGGGGCAGGGCATCCCCACGCCACGGGGCAGGGCAGGGTCCCCCCTGAGCCGTGGGGCTGAGGGTCCCTGCCCCACAGCGTCCCAGCCCCACGGCGCGCCCCGGCCCCCGCCCCCCCCCGCGGCACCAAGGAGCCATTTTGCGTCGGGGCCTCCTCGGCCGGCGGCTAAAATGGCTGCGGGAGCCGCCGCGGCTGCGACCCACGGCGCGACCCACGGCGCCGCACGCGGCATCACCCCCCCGGCATCGCCCGCGAGCCTGAGGCTGCCCCACGGCGCGCCCCACGGTGACGCCCGCAGCCTGACCCACGGCGCGACCCACGGGGTCAGCCGTGGCCTGACCCACGGCGCGACCCACGGCGTCGCCCGTGGCGTGACCCACGGCGTCACCCCCTGACCCACAGCATGACCCACAGTGCCACCCGCAAGGCGGGGGCTGCCCCGTAGTGTGACCCACGGTGTCACCCACAGCCCGACCCACGGTGTCACCCGTGGCGTGACCCACGGCATGACGAACGGCACGACAGCTGACCCACAGTGTGACCCACGGCCTGCCCCATAGCTTGAACCGTGGCCCGACCCATGGCACCTCCATCCCTGGGGCTGCCCCATAGCGTGACCCACAGCACGACCTATGGCAGTGGGGCTGCCCCACAGCGTGACCCACAGCCAGCCCAGAGTCTGCCCCCCCCAACCCCACTAGCCCCCCATGCTGCCCCCCAACCTGCCCCCCGTACCCCCTAGGACCCCTCTCCTGCCCCCCACCCCCAGGATTCCCCCCCCCCAGCTCATTACTGGATCCCTCTTAACGACCCTCCCCAGACCACCCCCCACCTTTCCCAGCATTCCCTGCTCTGCCCCACGGCACCTCTGGGGGTCTGGGATGGCTCCTGGGGTCAAGGGATCCCCCCAAGATCATGGGACCCCCCCCCCCAAGGGTCAAGGGATCCCCTCCCAATCATGGGATCCCCCCAAGTTCATGGGATCCCCCCAGGGATCCCCCAGGGGTCATGGGATCCCCCCAAGATCAAGATTCCCCCCCCCGAGATCCCAACTCTGCCACGGCCGAGATCCAGCCCCATGGATCCCGGCAGATCCCAGCTCCTTTGAAGGCAACAACCAGACCCCCGGCGCCCCGGGGATCCCAAATCCACCCCCGGGACCATCCGGCCTCCCAGATCCCAGGAGATCCCAGCTCCAGCCCCACTTATATCCATCCCCACGGATTGTGGGAGATCCCAGCTCCATCCCAGCTCAGCTCCAGCCCCCCGGATCCCGGAGGATCCCAGCTCCATCCCAGCTGGGATCCAGCCCTCCAGATCCCAGGAGACTCCAGACCCATCCCAGCTTAGCTCCAGGCCCACGGATCCCAGGAGATCCCACCTCCACCTCCACCAGCATCCAGTCCCACAGATCCTGGGAGATCCCAGATCCATCCCAGCTGGGATCCAGCCCCACAGATCCTGGAAGATCCCAGCTCCATTCCAGTTCAGCTCCAGCCCCACAGATTCTGGCAGATCCCAGCTCCATCTCTGCCAACATCCCACCCCCTAGATCCCAGGAGATCCCAGACCCATCCCCATCTCTATCCAATCCTCCAGGTCCTGAGAGATCCCGGCTCCATCCCAGCTCAGCTCCAGCCCCACAGATCCCAGGACACCCCAGCTTAATCCCACCTGGGATCCAGCCCCCCAGATCCCGGCAGATCCCAGACCCCCATTCTCGCCTATATCCAGCCCCCCAGACCCTGGGACAGCCCAGCTCCATCCCAGCTGGGATCCAGCCCCACAGATCCTGGCAGATCCCAGCTCCATCCCAGCTCAGCTCCAGCCCCACGGATTCCCAGCACACCCCAGCTCCATCCCAGCTGGGATCCAGCACCATGGATCCTGGCACATCTCAGACCCATCCCAGTTGGGATCCAGCCCCACAGATCCCAGGAGATCCCAGCTCCAGCCCAGCTCAGCTCCAGCCCCACAGATCCTGGCAGATCCCAGATCCCATCCAGGCAGGGATCCTCCCCCCCCCCCCCATCCCATGGGATCCCTCTCAGCCCAGCTGCCCCCTCCCTCCAGGATCCACCCCCGGCCCTTGGGATCCCCAGGGATCCAGTGGGGGGGGGGAAGGGGGTTGGGGGGGGCCTGGCTCTACCTGGTGCAGGGTGCGGCCCCCCCCGGATCCCGGGAGATCCCGGATGTGCGCAGCGGCCGGATCCTTCCCCCCCCCCCCGCCCCC
Organism: Harpia harpyja; assembly: GCF_026419915.1. Taxonomy (NCBI): domain Eukaryota; kingdom Metazoa; phylum Chordata; class Aves; order Accipitriformes; family Accipitridae; genus Harpia; species Harpia harpyja. The sequence goes on from NC_068952.1 coordinate 27,395, forward strand.
CCCTCCAGGCCCCAGCTCGTCGGAGGAGCCGAAGCCGCCTTGGCCGATCGCCCACCCGGGACCGGGGCCAGCGTCGCCGCCCGGGCCAGGATCCGGCCCCCCGCGCCCCACGGCGACGCCGGATCCGTCCCCCCGTCGCCCCGATTCCCTGCAGGATTTGGCCCCCGTGCCCCATAGCACCCTGGGATCCGGTCCCCGCACCCCATGGCCCCACAGCAGCACCCCATGGCACCCTGGGGCAGGATCTGGCCCCCCAGCATCGTCCCACAGCACCGTGGGGCAGGATCTGGTCCCCCAGCATCACCCCACGGCACTGCGGGGCAGGATCTGGCCCCCCAGCATCTCCCCATGGCGCCGTGGGGAAGGATCCGGCCCCACAGCATCTCCCCACAGCACCGTGGGGCAGGATCTGGCCCCCCAGCATCACCCCATGGCGCCGTGGGGAAGGATCCGGCCCCACAGCATCTCCCCACAGCACCGTGGGGCAGGATCTGGCCCCCCAGCATCTCCTCACTGCATCGTGGGGCGGGATCTGCTACCCCCAGCACCACCCCACAGCACCACGGGGCAGGATGTGGCCCCCCAGCATCACCCCACGGCGCCGTGGGGCAGGATCCAGCCCCACAGCATCACTCCACATCACCGCGGGGCAGGATCTGCCACCCCCAGCATCGCCGCACAGCCCCGTGGGGCAGGATCCAACCCGTTGCCGCGGCGGCGGGGGGTTCTAGATCCCACGGGTTGTCGTGGCGATGGGAGGGGTTCTAGACCAGGCCGGCTGCCACGGCAACAGCACCTACCTGTGAGCGGAGGCCTCATGGACTAGGTGTTGCTGCTCCGGGGGTCCTCGGTGGGGGGTCACAGCCGGCAGGGCCTCCTGGGAGGGGGGGGGAACGGAGCGGGGTCAGTACACCCAGACACGGGGGTACCCAGGGTGCCGAGGAGGGGGCGGCGCAGGCAGGAACACCCAGACGGGGGGGTCCCCGGGATGGAGGATGGGTAGGGGAGATGGGGTGCTTGGGAAACACCCGGCCGTATGACTGTTGTCAGGCAGCAACAGGCAGACGACAGAGTCAGGATCCCTGCCAGGCACAGACGGGAAGGAGGTGTAGCCTGGCTACAGTCGGAGGGGTGATAAAGCAAGGCCGGTACAGGCAGAGCGGTGTAGCCTGGCTACAGTCGGAGGGGTGATAAAGCAAGGCCGGTACGGGCAGAGCGGTGTAGCCTGGCTACAGTCGGAGGGGTGATAAAGCAAGGCCGGTACGGGCAGAGCGGTGTAGCCTGGCTACAGTCGGAGGGGTGATAAAGCAAGGCCGGTACGGGCAGAGCGGTGTAGCCTGGCTACAGTCGGAGGGGTGATAAAGCAAGGCCGGTACGGGCAGAGCGGTGTAGCCTGGCTACAGTCAGAGGGGTGATAAAGCAAGGCCGGCACGGGCAGAGCGGTGTAGCCTGGCTACAGTCGGAGGGGTGATAAAGCAAGGCCGGTACAGGCAGAGAAGTGTCTCCTGGTACACCCAGCAGGCTGCCCGTGGTTCCCAGAGGTGTCCCAACCACATCACACCACAACCACAGGTGTGCAAGGTGTGACACGACTACAGCGCACAATCACCGCACCAGCCACCCGTGGCTGTAGTGAGGCAGGGGCAGGCAGGGGCACTTCAGTCCTGGCTCCTGTCTCCGGCAGTGCCAGCAACAGTCGGTCATCGTGGAGGGGGAAGCTACAGTTGGAGGCAACAAGGGGGTCACAGTCTGGTGGTACAACGTGTGTGCATGCGGGTGACAAAATGTCGGCTGGTGACAAAATGGTAGCGAGCAACAAAATGGAAGAGGATGACAAAGTGTCAGTGGGTGGCAAAATACAGGGAGACAAAATGGTGGTGGGTGACAAAATGGTAGCGGGTGACAAAATGGCAATGGGTAACAAAATGGTGGCAGGTGACGAAGTGGCAGCGGGTGACAAAATGGAAGCGGGTGACAAAATGGAAGCAGGTGGCAAAATGGTAGCGGGTGACAAAATGGTGGCGGGTGACAAAGTGGCAGCAGCGGGTGACGACAAAATGGTAGCGGGTGACAAAATGGCAGCAGGGGTGTGCGTCTCTGGGTATCACGAGACATGGGACACGTGATGTCATGGGAATGTCGTGGAGGTTGGGACCGGGGACATGACGTACAGTATGATGTCATCGTCACCGCAAGGGAGACAGGCGTGATGTCACTGGGAGGGGGGAAGCTGACTGTGCCCCACGGTGATGGGTACAGCCGGGTAAAACTCTCCTGGGATGTGTGGACGTGATGTCATCGGGGGGGGTGCATGTCAGCTATGGTGCGATGTCATCAGAGTGATGTCACGAAGGTGTATGTGTCCCGCACAGGCAGACGCAGCTGGGGGGGGGGGATGTACAGTTGTGGGGCTGGGGGAGGCACCGCCTGACGTGGGGGGGGGTGGGCGGGGGGTTGTGCCAAGTGGGTCGTGGGGAGGGGCCGCAGCGGGGGTGGGGGTACAGTCGGACAGGAGGTGACACGGGGCAGGGGAGGGGACACCCTGGGTACAACCGGTGACAGCGGGGGTGGGGTCAAGGGGGAGGGGAACAACCTGACGCAGCGGCTACAGCTGGAGGCCTACAGGGATGGGGGGGGGGGGGCACAGGTGGAGGGGACCCCCCCCCATGCACACACCCCCTCCACACCCCCACCCACCCCCCCCTTCCCCATGCACACCCCCTCCCCCATCCACACCCCCTCCACCCCCCACCCCGGAAACCCTCCGTCAACCGGAACAACCCCGCGAGGAGACACCCGGACACCCCTCGTCCCCCTTCCCCACCCACCCCGGGGGTCACCGGGGAGGGGACCCCAAGTGTCGCCAGCGGGGGACCAACACCTCCCCGCCTTTTCTTACCCCCCGCCACCACCCCCCCCCCCCGCCAAAGTACCACCGGAGACGCCTGACAACCTCCATCCGGCGATGACGGGGACGTCACCGTCACCGAGAGGCAACAGGCGGTGGCATCCCCGGTGATGGAGGACACCGTGGTGATGGGGGGGGGGGGAAGATGTCACCCAACTGTTGCCATGGAAACAACCCCCCCAACACCCCTCCCCCCACCCAACAACCCCCCCCTCCCCCCCCAAGGTCCTGCCAGGGGAAAGACCTTTCACCTGCAGCCAATGAGGGAGCAGAGAAAAAGGGGGACCCCGCCCCATGTCACACCCCCCGTGGGCCAATGGGATAGCGGGGAATGCAGACGTCAGGGCTCACCTGGATGCTCATTGGCTGGGCTGGGAGTGATGTCACGAGGCCCCCTTCCTACCACAAGCCCTTGCGTCGGGTGTTGTTAAAGGAACAGGCAGCAGCGGAGGAGGCTGGGGGGGGGGGGGGGGGTGCGAGGGTGGGGTCAGGTGGGTGACGCACACAGGCGGACACGGGTGACGGACGTGTCACCGCGCTCCCCGAGTGTGCGCGAGGGGCTGGGGACACCCCTCGGCCCGCAGGTGGGGGGTGACGCAGGCTACAGTCGCACACGTGTACAGGCGGAAAAGGAGGGGTGCAACAGGCGGTGGGGGGACGGACGGACCGACGGACACCCACCCACCCACCCACCCACCCACCCGGTGGGGGGACAGGCGGTGCGCGGCACGGCAGGGGCACGCGTGTAACGTGTGCGACGCGGCGGGGGCACGCACAGGCGCACCACGCACAGGCGCACCGCGCACAGGCGCACCGCGCACAGGCCGCGCGCGCGACGCGTGCAACACCCGCGCTGCGCACACGCACGCCCGGCGCGCACGCGTCCGCAACGCGCGCGGCAGCCCTGGCTCGCGCACGCGCACCCCTGCACCGCACACACCAGCCGTAGAACACACGCGGGTACAACGTACACAACACCCGCAGCGCGCGCGCACGGCGCGCGCGCGTGTACAATGTGCACAACGCCCACGCTGCGCACACCCACCCCGTGCACGCACGTAGACAACGCACACAACACTCGCACCGCACGCAACGGCGTGTACACAACGTACAGGCAACACCCACAGCGTGCGCACGCCGTGCACGGTCCGTGCACACCTGCAGTGTGCGCAACGCCCGTGCTGCGTGCGCACACACACGGAGTACGTGCACGTACGCAGCACGGGTGACACCCACGCTGCGCACACCAGCACGTACGCGACGCACACAACAACCGCCGCGTGCACAGTCCACGCGCGTACACAACACACACAACATCTCCGGTGTGTGCACGCTGTGCCCAGGCGGTGCACACATGCAACACGTGCAACACCTGCACTACACGCACACATACAGAGCGTGTGCACATACAGAATGCACGAACACCCCCAGCACGCAGCCCGTGGACATACACAACGCGCACAACACCCCCAGCGCGCACACACACAGAGTGCATGCAACACCCACGCTGCGCACAAACACCCCCAGCACACAGTCTGTGCACATATGCAACACCCACAGCACACACGCAACACCTGCACTGAACACGCAACAGCCACAGCGCGTGCACATACACAACACACGCAACACCTGCACTGAACACGCAACAGCCACAGCGCGTGGGCGTATACAACACCTGCACCGCGCACACACACTGCGCACGCGCATACACAACACACGCAACACCTGTGTTGCGCACACACAGAGTGCACGCAACACCCACAGCGCACACATGCACAGAGTATGTGCACATGTGTGACACACGCAACACCTGCGCTGGACACACCAGCACATACACAACACACACAACAACCGCAGCATGCACAGTCCATGCACGTACACGACACACGCAACACCTACGGCATGCACACACGCAACACACGCACACGCATACATAGTGCATGCATATACACAACGCACACAACACCCGCGCTGTGCACAAACACCCGGAGCGCACAGTCTGTGCACGTACGCAACACCCGCGCTGCGCGCACGCTCTGTGCGTGCACATGCACAACCCCTGTGCTACACACAACAGCCATAGTGCACGGACATATACAACGTGCACAACACCCACACTGCGCACACACACAGTGCATGCACGTACACAACACACGCAACACCCACAGCACACACGCACAGAGCACACACGTATACAACGCACGCAACACCCACACTGCACACAACAGCACGTACACAACACCCACGGTGTGCGCACACCCCCAGCACAGTCCACGCACGTACACAACGCACACAACACCCGCAGCACACACAAACACCCTGCGCAGAGCAAACATGCGTCATGTCTGCACACGTGTGCACACACGCACGACCACCACACACACACACACAGACCGTGCTCACACCCTGCACACACACGTGCGCACACACGCTACAGGCGCACAGCACCTGCACACCGACAAGCACGTGAATGCACCCTGCACGCACACGCAGCGCACAACCATCGCACACGCGTGTCTCATGCCTGTGCCAGTAGACTGACACACACGCAATGGTACAACCGGCACTCACACCCTCACCCTGACACCCCTCACACGCGTGCACAACGTGACACAACACACAACACACATGGACAAACAACCGCACGTGGGCACGTGACACTCACAATCGCATGTGGACGCACAACCGCGCATGGATGCACAACCACACACGGACACGACACACAAGCACGCACAGATGCACAACCGCACACAGACACGACACACAACACACGTGGGTGCACAACCGCACGTGGACACTTAACGCTCACAATCACACACGGATGTACAACCGCATATGGACACTTGACACACACAACGACATGCGGACGCACAACCACACACGGATACAACACACGGACACAACACACAACCACACGTGGACACACGACCCACACATGATGCCACGCAGATGCACAACCGCACACGGACACTTGACACACACAACCACACACGGACGCTTGACACAATCACACACAGATGCACAACCGCGCACGGACATGACGCACTCACGACGGCACACGGATGCACAACTGCGCACGGACACTTGACACACACAACCACCCACGGATGCACAACCGCACACGGACAAACAACCCCCCCCCGCAACCACACGCGGATGCACAATCGCACACGGCTGCACAACCGCACACGGACACTTGACGCACACAACCGCACACGGACACACGCCCCGCACACCGACACACGGACGCACACCCCACACCCGCCCGTGCACCGACACGCAACCGCCCGCACAAACACGCAGCCGCACCCCCCCCAGCCCCCCAACAGTCGCACACGCACAACCGTACCCGGCTGCCCCCCGAAACCCCCCCGAAACCCCCGGGTTCCGACTCCCCCCATCCCAGCAGCACTTGGGGGGGTGTGCAGGGGGGGTCTTGGGGGTGAGTGCCATTTGGGGGGGTCCAGGGTGGGGGCCCGGGGTGGGGGTAGGGACATTTTGGGGGTGCGGGGGGGGGTCATGGGAGGGTGTTGCAGGGGGGCGGGGCACTTTGGGGGATCCCGGGGCACTTTGGGGGTCCCGGCGGGGGCATTTTGGGGGTGGGCGGGTACCCAGGGCAATGGGGGGGGCTGAGGAGGTCATCAGCCCGGTAAGGACCCCCCTGTTCACCTGGGGGGGTCGGTACCGGGGGGGGGGGGGGGGGGGAGTGTCCCGATCCCGTGACAGGCCCGATACGGAGTGGGGGGTCCCAGTGTCCCCCAGGGGTGGGTGTCGGGGGGGGGTCCCGATCGAGGGGAGTGTCCCGGTTCCCCCCAGGGGTCCCGGTGCCGGGGGGGTCGTTACCGGGGCCTGTCCCGGGGCCGGTTGATGTCGCGACGGCGGCGGCGGCGGCGGCGGCACAAGATGGAGGCGGCGCCGTTGGGCCCCGGGTGGGAGGGAGCCCCCCCCCGCCCCACGCCACGGGGGACACGGGGGGGACACGGGGGGGGACGACGGGGAAACCGGGTGTGCGTCCCCCCGTTGGGGGTAACGGCGGAGGAACGGGGAGACAAGGGGACGTGGATGGGGGGACGGCGGGGGGGACACAACCGGGGGCACAACCGGGGGTACAGTCAGGCGGCACAAGGGGGGGGGACGGTGGGACACAACCAGGGGACACAGCCGGGGGGTTGGTGGGACACAACTGGGGGGCACAACCGGGGGAGACGGTCGGAGGGATGGTGGGACACAACCGGGGGGCACAGTCGGAGCGGGGGGTACGGCAGCACACAACTAGGGGACACAGGTGGGGAGACGGGGGGGCACAACCGGGGACACAGTGGGGCGCAAGTGGGGGATAGAAGCGGGGACACAGATGGGGGACACAACCGGGGGACACAGCCAGGGTGGGGGTACCGTGGGACACAAGCGGGGGTATGGTGGGACACAACTGGGGACACAACGGGGGCACACAGTTGGGGGTACAGCAGCACACCACCAGGGGCACAACCAGGGACACAGATGGGGGTGTTGGTGGGACACAACCGGGGGCACAACTGGGGGACACAACCGGGGGTACAGCGGCACAACTGGGGACACCACCAGGGAGTGGCAGCACACACGCAGCCGGCGGACACAGCCCGAGTGGGGGTACAGCAGAACACAACTCGGGGCACAACCGGGGGACACGACTCTGGGTACGGCAACACACAACTTGGGGTGCAACCATGGGACACAACCAGGGGTACGGCAGCACACAACCGGGGACACAACCGGGGGGCACAGCTGGGGGTACAGTGGCACACAACCACGGACACAACCGGGGTACAACAGCGCACAACGGGGGACACAGCTGAGGTATGACAGGACGCAAGTGTGGACACAACCGGGGACACAACAGCCCACACGGGGAACACAACCACTGACACAACGTACATGGCTGGGCGTACCACAGACCACAGCTCAGTGTGTGTGTGCACGCGCGTGTGTGTGTTGGGGCCTCAGTTGTAGCGCCACGTTCCCGGCATCACACCGTGTCGCGAGTTGCGTCATGTTGTGTCGCGTTGTCACCGTATTGCCAGCTACACTGTGCTGCACGGTGTTGTGGACTGTATCGTACGTCAGTCTGGTCTGCTTGCTGTTGTAGGCTGTGGTGCGCGTCAGGCTGTGCCACACGGTGTCGCGGGTTGTGTCGTGCAGCGGGTTGTACTGCACGTGCAGGTTGTGTTGTGTGGTCGGTTGTGGAACATGGTCGCAGGTTGTGTCATGCAGCAGGTTGTGCTGTACGTCAAGCTGCGCTGGATGGTGTTGCGGGTCGTGATGTACATCATGTTGTGCTGCGCAGTGTTGTGGGTCGCGTTGTGTGGCGGGTTGTGGTGCGCGTCAGGCTGTGCTGCACGGTGTTGTGGGCTATATTGTACATCAGGCTGTTCTGCTCGCTGTTGCAGGCTGTGTTGTATGCCAGGCTGTGCTGCACAGCGTCGAGGGTTGTGTGGTGTGTCAGGCTGTAGCGCACAGTGTCATGGGTTGTGCAGTGTGTCAGGCTGTGCTGTACGGTCTTGCGGGTTGTGTTCCACGTCAAGCTGTGTTGCACAGCGTTGCAAGTTGTGTTGTGCATCAGGCTGTGCTGCATGGGGTTGTGTTGTCGGGCTGTGGTGCTCAGTGCCATGGGTTGTGTTGTGTGTCAGGTTGCACTGCACGGTGTTGCAGGTCATGTTGTATGTCAGGCTGTGCCACACAGTGTTGCACGCTGTGTTGTGCCGCACGTTAGGCTGCGTTGCACAGCGTTGGGGGTTGTGTTGTGCATCAGGCTGTGCTGCAGGGTGTTGTGGGTTGTGTTGTGTGTCAGGCTGCGCTGCTGCTTGGTGTTGCGTGTTGTTGTATGTTAGACTGCGCCGCACAGGGTTGCAGGCTGTACCGTACAGCAGGTTGTGCTTTACGGGGTTGTGGCTTGTGTCGTGTGTCCCGCTATGGTGCATGGTGTTGCAGGTCACGCTGTGCGGCAAGTTGTGTTGCGTGTCAGGCTGTGCTGCACACCGTTGTCAGCTGTGCGTGCATTGGGCTGTGCTGCACGGCACGTTGGGCTGTGTTGTACGTCAGGCTGTGCATCACAGTGTTGCAGGTTGTGTTGCACATCAGGCTGTGTTGCACAGCGTCACGGGTTGTGTTGCATGTCACAGTGCATTCAGGCTGCGCATTGCAGCATTGCAGGTTGTGTTACGCGGTGTCGCGGGTTGTGCGTCACGTTGTGCATCAGACTGCGCTGCGTGGAGTTGTGGGTTGTGCTGCACGTCGGGCTGTATTGTGTGGCGTTGTGGGTTGTGTTGTGTGTCAGGGCGTGCTGCAAGCTGTTGCAGGTTGTGTCGCACGTTGAGCTACATTGCATGGCATTGCCGGTTGTGTTGTGCGTCACGTTGTTCCACGGTGTCACGTTGTGTTGCACACGGTGTTGTTGTACATCAGGCTGTGCCGCACAAGCGGCACCGTGTGCCTGTACGCCCCAGGGACGAGCGTGCCCCTCACTGTGTAACCTCACTGCCTGTGCGCTGCTGTACCATCGTCCCAGGTGGGGCCCCCCCCGTCACACCTCTGTGACGAGCTCTTGTGTCCCCCAATGTCCCCAGTCGTGTCGCCAGCTGTAGGGTGCCGTTGTACCCGCCCCCAGGTCTCGTTGTACCCCACAATTTCCCAGGTTGTGGACCCCAGGACACGGGGACCCCACTGGTGACGGTGACAAGACCCCACCAGGTCGGAGACGCCACCGATGCTGGGGGGACACCCCCCCAGTGACGGGGGATGGAGTGACGTGGACCCCACTGGTGACACGGGAGACCCTGCTAGTGACGGGGGGCTGAAATACCCCCTCCCTGACCCCCCAAACCCTCCTGCTCCCCCAAAATACCCCCCTCTGCCCCCCCATACCCCCTCTCTACCTAACTGCCCCCCAAAATACCCCCCTGCCTTCAACTGCCCCCCAAAATACCCCTTCCCTGCCCCCCAAAACCCTCCTGCTCTCCCCAAAATACCCCCTCCCTGCCCCCAATTGCTCCCCCAAACCCCCTGCCCCCCCCATACCCCCTCTCTACCTAACTGCCCCCCAAAACACCCCCCACCCCTAACTGCCCCCCAAATACCCCCTTCCTGCCCTCAACTGCCCCCAAATACCCCCTCCCTCTCTCCCAAACCCTCCTGCTCCCCCAAACACCCTTTTCTTGCCCCAAATCCTCCTGCTCCCCCAAAATAACCTTCCTGCCCCCCAAACCCTCCAACACCCCCTCCTTGTCCCCCAAAACGTCCTGCTCCCCCCAAATCCCCCCTCCTTGCCTCCAGCTGCCCCCCAAACCCTCCTGCTCCCCCAAAACAAGCCTCCCTACCCCCAAAAACCTCCTGCTCCCCTAAATATGCCTTCCCTGCCCCGAACTGCCCCCCAAAACCCTCCTGCTCCCCCCAAAACTCCCTTTTCTTGCCTCTTCCCGCCCCAAACCCTCCTGCTCCCCCCAATCCCCCTTCCCTGTCTCTAATGGCCCCCGAACCCTCCTGCTCCCCCCATCCCAACGCCCCCCCCCCCCTCGCAGCCTCTCCCACCATCCACGACCCCTCCCCGCCTCCCCCAGACCCTTTCCCGCCGTCCCTGAGGCCGCTGTCACTACCCCGGGCTCGCACCTCCTCCGCCGCCCGGGAGTAGGCCCAAGCCGCGGCCTTTCCCAGCGGCGGTGGCCGGGGCCGGGGAGCAGGCGGCGCGGGCGGGGCGAGCGGGTAAGACCGCGGCGGCGCGGGCCGCGGTCTGGAGGAGCGCTTCGGCAATCTCCGGCCGGTTCGGCAATCTCCGGTTGCTTCCGGCGACGCTTCGGAAATCTCCGGTGGCTTCGGCAATTTCCGGCCGCTTCCGGCAGCGCTCGGCGCTCGGAGGCGGGACTCGGAGGGCTCGGGCGTTGGGGGCGGGGCTTTCCGCCGCACCGCCTCATAAATTATTCATGAACCGATCCCACCGCGGTAGGGGGGGGAGACCGCCGGAGGTTCGTCCCTTCGGTGTTCCACAGAGCAACCGCGCCCTCCCTCCGCCGCGTGCCCACGGAACGCTAACGGGGTCTGCTTCCCCCTCCCCTCCTCACCCCGTCTATCCCACCATCACACCCTCCCCGCTCCGCGCGTCCCCACCACCCCCCCTTTACCCCTCCGCCGCTTGGTACGCTCCGGCCACGCCCCCCCTCCCGCCCCTGCCGCTCTCCGCGGTCCGCCCCGTGCAGGGGGCGAGTCTATATAAGGAGACGCGGGGGGCCCTGAACGCTCAGTCGCGCCGGGGAGCGCGGAGCGAAAGGAGTGAAAAGGAGAGAGGCGGCGGGGCGGGGGGGGTGGCCGGCTTTCGCCCCCCCCGTGGGGGGTTTCCGCGAGGGCCCCTGAGGTGGGGGGGGTTGTTGTGGTTTTTTTGTTTGTTTGTTTTGTTTTGTTTTAAGTAGCGAAGGCGGCGTGAGGCCGCGGTTCGACCGGCGCCATGCACGGTGGGCCGCCTTCGGGCGACAGCGCTTGCCCGTTACGCACCATCAAACGAGTCCAGTTCGGCATCCTCAGCCCCGATGAGATGGTACCGGGGGAAAGGGGGGAACGGTGGCAGAGGGACGGGAAGGGAAGGGGGGGAACGGGGGGTCGAAGAACGGCAGCGGGGAAATGGCGCCGGGGCACCGAGAGGGGGGGATAGAGAGGCCCCGGGGGCGGGCGGTGTGTGACGGAGTGTAGCGCCCCCCGGAGGCTGGGGGCGGCGCTGTGAGGGAGAGGGAGGAGGGAACGTTGGGGTGTCTTGGGGTCCCGGCGAATGGTCAGGGTGCCTTTGGAGGGGAGTTGAGTTTCCTAATGTGTTTTGGAGGGGTAGTGGGGGCTCTGGAGGGGTTTTGGAATCCCTGAGGGTGCCCTGGAATGGCACTGGGGGCGTCCGCTGGGTCTCCGGAGGTCTGTTGGGGTTCCTGGGGGTGCCCAGGAGGCCTCTGGAGGAACACTGGGGACCCTGGGCATGCCCAGGTATGCCCTGGAGGGGCCTTGGGGGTCCCTGGGACGGTCAGGGTACTTTGGAGGGGAGTTGAGTTTCCTAGGGTGTCTTGGAGGAGTATTGGGGGCTTTGGAGAGGTCTCGGAGTCCCTGAGAGTGCCTTGGAATGGCACTGGCGATGTCCGCTAGGTCTCTGGAGGGACTCAGGGGCTTCTGGAGAACTGTTGGGGTTCTTGAGGGTACCCGGGAGGCCTCTGGAGGGGCCTTGGTGTCCCTGGGGTTGGCTAGGGATGCCCTGGAGGAAAAGTGGGGTCCCTGGGCATGCCTGGGGTGCCCTGGAGGGCCCTTGGGGTCCTTGGGGATGCCCAGGGGTGCCCAGGAGGAAAACTGGGGTTCCTGGGCATGCCTGGGTTGCCCTGGAGGGGCCTTGGGGTCCCTGGGGATGGTCAGGGTGCCTTTGGAGGGGTCTTGGGAGTCCTGAGAGTGCCCTGGAATGGCACTGGCGGTGTCTACTAGGTCTCTGGAGGGACCCAGGGGCCACTGCAGGACTGTGGGGGTTCTCGGGGGTACCTGGGAAGCCTTTGGAGGGGCCTTGGTGTCTCTGGGGATGCCCAGGGGTGCCCTGGAGGAACACTGAGGTCCTGGGGCTGTCCAGGGAGCTTCTGGAAGAGCATTAAAGTGCATTGGAGGGGTATTGGGATGACCAGGTGTGCCTTAAAAAGGAATTGGGGTCCCTAGGAGTGGCTGAGGGTGTCCTTGAGGGACACTGGGGTCCCTAGGGGTGCCCAGGAGGCCTCTGGAAGGGTAGTGGGGGTCCTGGAGGAGCATTGGGTGCTGAGGGGGCCTCCAGAAGAGCGTAGGGGTCACTGGGTGCTCTGCTGGGGCAGTGGGGGCCCATGAAGGGGTGTTGGTACACCCTGGAGATTTATTGGAGTTTCTGGGGTACCCTGAAGGGGTCTTGGAGTCCCTGGAAGTCCCCAGGAGGCCTCTGGAGGGGTGTTGGGGTTTCAAAGGGTGCTAGGATCCCTGAGAGTGTCCAGGGAGTCTCTGAAGGACATGAAGGTGCCATGGGGTGCCCTAAAGGGGTATTGGGGTCCCCTGGAGCTGCCTTGGAGTCCCCAGGGGTGACTGGGGGTGTCAGGGGATCCTTTTGGGGGGGGGAAGAGTATCAGGGTGCTTGGAAGGTGGGTTGTGGTCACCGCAGGGGGATGACTTGGCATGCCCCCATGTATTTGGAAGTCTTAGGGTGCTGAGGGTGTCCCGTGGGGTGCTTAGGAGAGAAATTGGGGGGGCGCTGGGGGCTCCCCGTGTGCCTCAGTTTCCCCTCACACCCCTTCTCTTCCCCCACCAGAAACGGATGTCGGTGACTGAGGGGGGCATCAAGTACCCCGAAACGACGGAGGGGGGACGCCCCAAACTCGGGGGGCTCATGGACCCCCGTCAGGGTGTCATTGAGAGGACGGGGCGCTGCCAGACCTGTGCCGGTGAGCGGGGCCCCCCCCCAAAACCTCATGGGGAAACTGGGGTGTGTTCTTGGGGAAGAGGGTGGGATTTGGGGGTGCTTGTGTGTAGAGGAACATTTGGGGGGGCTTCTCAGTGTTATGGGAGGAAAAAGGGGGTGATACCCTGGAGCACCCCATTCCCCCCCAATTTTCTTAGTCCTGCACAGGAGCACCCCATCTCCATACACGTCCACTCTGGGACATTTTGGGGGAGGATCCTCCTTTTTGGGGGGAGCCCCATTTTGGGGGGGGGATCTTCTGGGTTATATGTTATGGCTGGAAAAGGGGGTGATCCCCAACAGTCTCCCACTTTCACCACCTGCCCCAAGTTGCAGGACCACCTTCCCTCAATTTAGACCGACTCTGGGACAAGGTGCAGGGGTCCTTCTCTTTTGGGGGGGTCTTGTCTTTTCTGGGGGCTCCCTTTTCTTTGGGGGGGCTTCTTTTTTGGGGGAATCCACTTTTTGGGGGTGATCTCCTTTCAGCACCTCATTTCCCCCCACACCCACTCCGGCCTCACCTCAACTCCAACTCCTGGCCACGCTTCTGGTGGGACCCACTGCCAAAACCCACCTGCTCTCACAAAACCCTGGGGGAAGGTGTCCCCAAATCCCAGGACCCCCCAAAATAACGGGGTGTCCCCCCCCTCCAGGTAACATGACAGAGTGCCCAGGCCACTTTGGTCACATCGAGCTGGCCAAGCCTGTTTTCCACGTGGGCTTTTTGGGCAAGACCATGAAGATCTTGCGTTGCGTCTGCTTCTTCTGTTCCAAACTGCTGGTGGACTCGGTGAGACACCTCCCTGCCAACCCCCCCCCAAAAAACCCCACTGTGAGGGGGGTCGCCATGGTGCCCCCAAATTGGGGATGGTGGCAGCATTCATCCCTCACGTGCTTGCACCCCAGAAAAAGCCCTGTGGTGGCACCCTGAAACTGTGGTGACATCGTCCCCGTGTCACCATGTTGGGTTGTGTTTTACCAGTTGTATCTCCCAGTTGGGCACTGGGACCAGTTTGGGGCTTGCTGGGATGGGGGGAGCACCAAGAGGAGGTGACAGAGTTGGGGGACACACCAAGAGGAGGTGACAAAGTTAGGAGGACACAGGGTTGTCACCTGCTGGGTGGTCCCTGGAGATGGTGGGCGACCATGTTGGGATGGCACCTAGCCCCTTGTGACCCCCAAAATAACCTTGTGACCCCCAAATTGTCTCTTTTTTTTTTTGAGCAGAACAACCCCAAAATCAAGGATATTTTGGGGAAATCGAAGGGGCAACCCAAGAAGCGTCTGACGCATGTCTACGACCTCTGCAAGGGGAAGAACATCTGCGAGGGGGGCGAGGAGATGGACCACAAATTTGGGGTGGAGCAGCCTGAGGGTGACGAGGACCTCACCAAGGAGAAGGTGGGGACCCCCCTTGCACCCCAAAATCCCCTGTCGGGTTATGAGTGTCCCCTGTGGGGGCCAGACCTGAATGTCCCCTCAGAGGTGGCTGGGGGGGGATGTTGGGGTGGGATCTGTCCCTGTTAGTGGCTTGTGGCCCCCCCAAGTTGGGTTGTGGGGGTGGTGGCACCCTTGTGTCCCCCGTTAATGCCTCTGTGTACCCGTAATGCCCCCGTATCCCCTGTTAATACCTGTTAATAAGTTTAGGTCCCCTATTAATGCCCCCATGTTCTCATTAACGCCCCGTTAATGTGCCTGGGTCCCTGTTAATGCCCCAGCAGGGCCATGGAGGGTGCAGGCAGTACCAGCCCCCCGTTAATGCTCCTGTGTCCTCATTAACAGCCCCATTAATGCCCCTGGGTCCCTGTTAATGCCCTCGTTAATGCACCCACGTCCCCTTTAATGCTCCTATTTGCTCATTAACACCCTTGTTAATGCTCCATTTTACCCCCTTAATGCTTATATTTCCTCGTTAACACCCACATTAATGCTGTTTGACACCATTAATGCTCGTATTTCTTCATTAACATGTTCATTAATGCTTTCATGTCCCCTCTTTATGCCACTATCTACCCATTAACATCCTCATTAACACCCCTGTGATCTTGTTAAGGCCCCATCGCCCCCCTTAATACTCTTACCTTGCAATTAACAACCTTGTTAACGCTCCTGTGATCCCGTTAATACCCTCATCTCCCCCTTAATGCCCCTGTCTCCTCACTAACACCCCCATGACTCCGTTAATGCCCCGTCTCCCCCCTTAATGCTCCTGTCTCCCTATTAATGCCTTTGTTAATGCCGCTGTGGTGCCCTTAACGGTTCATCTCCTCATTAACATCCATGTTAATGCTCCTGTGATCCTATTAATGCTTTTATTTTTCTATTAACACCCCTATTAATGCTCCTATTTACCTCCTTAATGCTCATACCTCTCCATTAAGGTCTCCATGACCCTGTTAATGCCTCTATCTCCCCTTTTAATGCTCCTATCTCCCCACTAACACCCCCATTAATGCTGCTGTGACCCTGGTTAATGCCCACATCTCCTCCCTTAATGCCCCCATCTCCCCACTAACACCCCCATTAATGCCTCTGTGACCCCGTTAATGCCCCCATCTCCCCATTAACCCCCCCATCTGGGGCCACGGAGGGTGTGGGTGGTACCAGCCCTGTGTCCAACTCCTCGTTAATGCCCCTGTTAATGCTCCCATCTCTCCATTAATGCCCTCCTGACCCCATTAATCCCCTGTCTCTCCTGTCCAGGGCCACGGAGGGTGCGGGCGGTACCAGCCCCGCATCCGTCGCTCGGGTTTGGAGCTCTATGCCGAGTGGAAGCACGTCAACGAGGATTCGCAGGAAAAGAAGATCCTGCTCAGTCCCGAGCGGGTGCACGAGATCTTCAAGCGCATCTCGGATGAGGAATGCTTCGTTCTGGGCATGGATCCCAAATTTGCCCGCCCCGAGTGGATGGTCTGCACCGTTCTGCCTGTACCCCCACTCTCCGTGCGCCCCGCTGTCGTCATGCAGGGTTCTGCTCGTAATCAGGTGGGGCCTGGATACTGGGGTCTGCTTTTTGGGGGGTCCTGGACAAAAGGTGGGGGGGGGCTGTTCCTGGGGTGGTATTGAGGTCCCCAGGGAGATATTGGGGTCCCTGGGTTGGGGGGGCTGCCTGTGCCATCCCTCCTACGTGATCATACTGGGGTGCACCCAGGGTTCTGCCTGCAACAGGGTAGGGCCTGGATGCTGGGGTCCACTTTTGGGGGGGTCTTGGGGAGATATTGGGGTCTCTGTGGAAGTTTTGGGGTGATGTTGAGGGTCCCTGAGGCGGGGGGCTGCCAGTGAATCCCCCTGCCCCTGTGCACCCCACTGTCATGAAGGTCTTGGAGAGGGGTATTGGGGTGTCTGGGGGGTTTTGGGGGAGGGTTTTTGGGGAGACTCCAGGGCCTCTGATATGGTTTGAGGGCTGTCCACGATGTGATTTGGGGTGGTCCCTGGACTCTGGGATCCCTGATGGACTTTAGGGGGGTCCCCAGTATGTCTGGGGGGGGTCACCCCACACCAGGGTCCCCAGTTCATTTTGGGGGATCCTAGTGCCTTTTGAGGTGTTCTCTGGTGCTTTCTGGAGTATACCCTGTTTTTGGGGTCCCTGCTGTATTTTGGGGGGTCTCCCTTGCCTTTTTGGGGTGTCCCCAGTTGTTGGGGGGTCCCTGATTCAGTTTTGGGGGATCACCTAGTGCTTTTTGGGGTATCTCTTGGTGTTTCCAGATAATGGGCATCCATGCTTCATTTTGGAGCTTCCCTGATGCATTTTGGGGGTGCTGCCTGCACTGCAGGGCTCCCGCTGACCACCCCCATGTTAATTTTTGGGGTTCCCCCCCAGGATGACCTGACCCACAAACTGGCCGACATCGTTAAGATCAACAACCAGCTACGCCGTAACGAGCAGAACGGGGCGGCCGCCCACGTCATCGCCGAGGATGTCAAACTCCTCCAGTTCCACGTGGCCACCATGGTGGACAACGAGCTGCCCGGCCTGCCGCGGGTGAGGCGGGGGGGGTGTGCAGGCAGGGCACGGGGGGAGCGCGGGCAGGGGCAGAATGGGATGGGAGTGAGGAGGGGGGGTGCTGGGGCCCGAGACAAGATGTGGTGATAGCGTGGGCAGGGGGTGCGGGCAGGATTTGCTGGGAGTGCAGGCAGGGGCAGGACGCGATGGGAGCGTGGGCAGGGGGTGCAGGCAGGAGCAGGGCACGGTGAGAGTGCAGGCAGGGCACGTAGGCAGCACAGGCAGGGGGGGTGTGCTGGGGGGGGCAGGCAGGGTGTGCTGGGAGCAGGGGAAAGGGCAGAGCGCAGGCAGGGGCAGAGCGCAGGCAGGGCGTGGGGGGAGCGTGGGCAGGGTGTGCTGGAAGTACAGGCAGGAGCAAAGCATGCTGGGAGCCCCCTGACCCCCTCCCCGGCTGTGGCAGGAGCTGGTGCCCCCCTAAACCCCACCTCTGCCCCCCCCCCCCGGCCGATGCTGAATCTTAGGGTGGTTTTGGGGGGTCAAGCCCCCCCAACCCCCCTTTTTTGCTCCCCCAGGCCATGCAGAAGTTGGGGTCCCCCCCCAAGTGTTTGATGCTCCTCTCCTGACCCCCCCCCTTTGTTTTTATTGCCCCCCCCCCCCAGGCGATGCAGAAGTCGGGGCGTCCCCTGAAGTCCCTGAAGCAGCGGTTGAAGGGGAAGGAGGGTCGGGTGCGGGGGAACCTGATGGGGAAGCGGGTGGATTTTTCTGCCCGCACCGTCATCACCCCCGACCCCAACTTGGCCATCGATCAAGTGGGCGTCCCCCGCTCCATCGCCGCCAACATGACCTTCGCCGAAATCGTCACCCCCTTCAACATCGACAGGTCGGGGGGGGGGACGCGTGGGGTGTTTTGGAAGGGCGCAGGGGGGATGTTAAGGGGATATGTGGGGAGGTGGAGGGGGTGTGGGAGGCGTGAAGATGGTATGTGGGGATGTGGAGGGGGGCTTGGGGGTCCCATGGGGACACATAGGGGGGACCCAGGGTCATGGAGGGGGAGTGGGGGGCATTGGGGGGGCATTAAAGGGGGATGTGGAGAGGGTGGGGGAGTCTTGAGGGGAGTGGGGGACTTTGGGGACACATGGAGGAGGAATGGGGGACTTGGGGGGGCATATGGGGACACGTGGGGGGACACAGGGACAAAGACGGGCGTGGGGGACATTGGGGGGATGCAGAGAGGGTGTGGGAGGTGTTGGGGGTACAGGTGCCTGGAGGGGGTACAAGTGGCATTGGTGGGGGGCACATCTTGAGCCCCAAGGGGAGCGTGGGAAGGACACGGGGGGCACCCGACACCCGCAGGGAGAGTGTGGGGTGTGGGTTTGGGGACAGTGGGGTGATCTAGGGTGACATGAACCCCCCCTGAACCCCAAATGCCCCCCCGCTCTAGGCTGCAGGAGCTGGTGCGCCGAGGAAACAGCCAATACCCCGGGGCCAAGTACATCATCCGGGACAACGGGGACCGCATCGACCTGCGCTTCCACCCCAAACCCAGCGACCTCCACCTCCAGATTGGCTACAAGGTGGGCTTCACCCCCAAAATGGGGGGTATCCCCCAAATTGGGAGGGTTGCATCCCAAAACAGCTCTTCCAGGGTCTGCATGGCTGGGGTCCCTGAAGAGTGCTGGTGTTTTGGGGCTCAGTCCTTGGTTTTTTGGTCTCTGAGGAGTTGGGGGGGTGTCAGTGCCTGATTTTGGGGTTCATGAAGAGTTCTGAGTATTTGGGGGCCAGTTGCTGCTTTTGGGGTTCACAAAGAGCTCTAGATTTTAGGAGTCACTGCCTGGTTTGGGGGTTCAGAAAGAACTAGGCGTGTTTGGGGAATAAAAATGGGGTTTAGGGTTCCTGAAGACTCTTGGTTTTTCGGGGTCTGCCCCTGGTTTTGGGGTCCCTGAAGAGCTTCAAATATTTGGGGGTCAGTGCTTGATTTTGGGGTTCATGAAGAGCTGTGGGTAATTGGGGACAAACAGTGGGTTTTAGGATTCCTGAAGACTCTGGGGTGTCAGAGTACAGTACCTGGTTTTGGGGTCCCTGAAAAGCCCTGACATTTTGGGCGTTCAGCCCTTGGTTTTGGGGTCCTGTTGTGGTTTAACCCCAGCCAGCAACTAAGCATTGCTCACTCACTTCCCCCCCACCCAGTGGGATGGGGGAGAAAATCTGGAAAAGAAGTAAAAATTGTGGGTTGGGATAAGAATGGTTTAATAGAACAGAAAAAAACCACCCATAGTAATGATAATGCTAATAAAATGGTAACAGTAATAGTAAAAGGGTTGGAATATATCGATGATGCACAATGCAATTGCTCACCACCTACTAGTGGATGCCCCGTTAGTCGCTGAGCGGCGATCCCCCAACCCCCATTCCGCCCAGTTTATGTACTGGGCATGACATCACATGGTATGGAATACTACTTTGGGTCAGCTGTCCTGGCTGTGTCCCCTCCCAGCTTCTTGTGTCCCTCCAGCCTTCTCGCTGGCTGGGCATGAGGAGCTGAAAAATCCTTGACTTAGACTAAACATTACTTAGCAGCAACTGAAAACATCAGTGTTATCAATATTTTGTCGTACCTAATTCAAAAACACAGCGCTGTACCAGGTAGTAGGAAGACAATTAACTCTATCCCAGCTGAAACCAGGATAGGTCCCCAAAGAGCTTCGGCTTTTTGGGGTCAGCCCCTTGGGGTTCACAAAGAGCTGTGGGTATTTGGGGACAAAACCTGAGTTTTAGGGTCTGTGGAGATGATGTTTTTTTGGGGTGAACCCCTGATTTTTGGGGTGTGCCCTGCTTTTGGGGTCACTGCCCCAGTTTTGGGGGTGCAGGGCCAGGCCCAGACTGACCCCCAGCTGCATCTG
Source organism: Harpia harpyja (assembly GCF_026419915.1). NCBI lineage: Eukaryota > Metazoa > Chordata > Aves > Accipitriformes > Accipitridae > Harpia > Harpia harpyja. The sequence goes on from NC_068952.1 coordinate 47,605, forward strand.
CAGGTGGAGAGACACATGTGTGACGGGGACATCGTCATCTTCAACCGCCAGCCCACCCTACACAAGATGTCTATGATGGGCCACCGTGTCCGCATCCTGCCCTGGTCCACCTTCCGCCTCAATCTCAGGTACCCCCTGCACCCCCAAACTGCCCCCGTCACCCCAAACCTGCCCTGCTGCAGACCCCTGGTGCCCCCAAACCTGTGTGGGTGCCCCATAACCCATAACCGTTGTCCCCGCAGTGTCACCACCCCCTACAACGCGGATTTTGATGGGGACGAGATGAACCTCCACCTCCCGCAGTCCCTGGAGACGCGAGCCGAGATCCAGGAGTTGGCCATGGTCCCCCGAATGATCGTCACCCCCCAATCCAACCGTCCCGTCATGGGCATCGTCCAGGACACCCTCACCGCCGTCCGCAAGTTCACCAAGCGTGATGTCTTCCTCGAGCGTGTGAGTTGGGGGGGGGGGCTGGCGGGCACAGACCAAGATTTGGGGTCCATATCAGGTTTTTGTGGGGTTTGGGGGAGTTTTCTTGGACCGTAGGAGGGTTTTGGGGTGCTCCTAGGGTGCCTGTCACCCACAAAAGGGGTGTCCATGGGCTACAGGAGCATCCCCAGACTGTAGGGGTGCTGATGGGGTGTACCTGGGCTTGCAGAGGTGTTTTAGGGGGTGGGAGGATGTTCTTGGGCTGTGACATGGGATTTGGGCTGCTTTTGGGGTGTCCTTGGGCTACAGGAGGGTTTGGGGGAGCTTTTGGAGCATCTTTGGGCTGTGATGGAAGGATTTGGGATGTCCTTATGGGGTGGTCTTGATCAGCAGGAAGTTTTTTGGGGTATTTGGGGGCATTTTTGAGTTGTGGTGGGAGGATTTGGGGTGTCCCTGGCTTGCAGATCTTGGAGGAGATTTTGGGGGGTATCTCTGTGCTGTGGCTGTTTTTGGGGTGCTGACGGGCTGTCCCTGACTCGCAGGGGGAGGTGATGAACCTGCTGATGTTCCTCTCGACGTGGGACGGGAAGGTGCCCCAACCTGCCATCTTGAAACCCCGTCCCCTCTGGACGGGCAAACAGATCTTCTCCCTCATCATCCCTGGACACATCAACTGCATCCGCACCCACAGCACCCACCCCGATGACGAGGACAGCGGGCCCTACAAGCATATCTCCCCTGGGGACACAAAGGTGGGGGGCCGGGGGATGTCTGGGGGGGTCCCTGGGGTGGTCGTAAGGGGTGAAGTGGGCGGGAGACGAGGGTACGGAGGACTTTATGGGTGTTTGGGCGGCCCCTGGGTGGATGATGGGTGCTCTGAGATGGCTTGGTGGGACTTGAGGGTGATCTGAGGGGGCTTGTTAAGACGTAAGGGTGGTTTGGGGGGGCTTTGGTGGCACTTGAGGGTGATCTGAGGGGGCTTGGTGGGACTTGAGGGTGCTCTGGGGGGCTTGGTGAGACTTTGAAGGTACTGTTGGGTGGCTTGGTGGGATACGAGGGTGCTCTTGGCGGGGCTTGGTGGGACTTGAGGGGGCTTGGGGGTGCTCTGGGGGGGGCTTGGTGGGACGTGGGGGTGCCTAGGAGGGGTCCCACACTGGGGGGAGCCTTGGGCTGGGTGCAGTGGGTACAGAGGACCCTCGGGGTGTCTGGGGGCACGCTGGGGCAGTTGATGGGTGCCTTGGGCTAGCTGGAGGACACGAGGGTCCTCAAGGGTGGTTGGGTGAACCATGAGGGGGTGTCTCCGGAGACTGGGGGGGGGCTGACACCCCTTCTTTGTAGGTGGTCGTGGAGAACGGGGAACTGATCATGGGCATCCTCTGCAAGAAGTCGTTGGGCACCTCAGCAGGTTCCTTGGTCCATATTTCCTACCTGGAAATGGGACACGACACTACCCGCCTCTTCTACAGCAATATCCAAACCGTCATCAATAACTGGCTCCTCATTGAGGGTCAGTGTGGACCCAGGCGTCTGGGGAAGGGGAGGGGGGCTTGGGGGGGTGCATGGACCCCGCTTGACGGCACAAAATGGGGGTCTAGTCTTCTAGGGACCTTCTCAGACCCCATTCTTGTGGGGCAGAGGGGACCTGGGTGTCCATGGGGGCTCTTGGACTCCATTCTTCAGGACAACATGGACCCAGGTGTCTTGGGGGGGGCCCTTGGACCCCCTCTTTTGGGGACAGTGGGGATGCAGGTGTACTGGGGGGGGGTCTTGGACCCCCTTTTTTGGCACTATGAGGACCTTGTTGTCCATGGGGGGCCCTTGGACCCCCTTTTCTGGTATATGGAGCCAGGTATCTCCCCTGGGGTCAGGAGAACATTGCAGAGGGTTGCTTTTGGGGTGAGGGGCACCCTGGGTGATATAGAGTGGGGGACACCCACCTCAGCCCCCCCTGTTTCGCACTTCCAGGCCACACGATCGGCATTGGGGACTCCATCGCTGATGCAAAGACCTACCAGGACATCCAGAATACCATCAAGAAGGCCAAGCAGGATGTCATAGAGGTGGGTTGTGGGTTTTGGGGGGTTCCCTGGGGTTTTGGGGGGGCCTGAATGATGCTGTGGGATCTCCTGGTTGGGATTTGGGGTTCCTTTGGCGGGGGGCTGTGGGATCTGGGGGCTGACAGGGTGAATTTGTGGTGCTTCACAGCGCTTGGGGTCTCCCTTGGTGATGCCAGTGAGTCCCAGCGAGCTGGGGGGTACTTCCAAGGGGATTTTGGGGTGCTTCCCAAAGTTTTGGGCCCCCTTGTGTTTCTACAGGGTTTTGGGGTGCCTCAGTGATGCTGTGGGATGGAGGGAGCGTGATATAAGGTTCTCCCTAGGTTTTTGGAGTATCCTCAACAATTCTGGGACATTTTGAGGTTCTCCCTGCAGTTTTAGAGCACCCCCAGTGATATCAGGAACACTTTGGGGTACTCCCTGGGGTTTTGGAGCATCCCTGGTTCTCTCCTATGAGATTTTGGGGTGCTCCCTGGGATTTTGGATCATCACCAGAGATCCTGGGACAACTTGGGGTGTTCTCTTGGGTTTTGGAGCATCCATAGTTTCTTCAGGAGATTTTGGGGTGCACTCTGGGGTTTTGGAGTGTCCCTAGTTTCCCTAGGAGATTTGGGGGTCCTTCCTGAGGTTTTGGATCATCATCAGGGATCCTGGGAGATTTTGGGATGCTCTCTGGGTTTTTGGAGCATCCACAGTTTCCCTAGGACATTTTGGGGTGCTCTTTGGGGCTTTGGAGCATCCCCAACAATGCTAGGAGGGTTTTAGGGTACTCCCCACCCATTTAGCACACCCCCAGTCCCCCTAGGACACTTTGGGACCCTCCACGGGTGGTTTTCATCACTTCCAGCCCCCCTTGAGACATTCTGGGGTGTTCTCAGGGTTTTGGGGTGCCCCAGTGACACTCTGGCGGGGGTCCCTGGTGGGATGGCAGGTCATTGAGAAGGCCCACAACAACGAGTTGGAGCCCACCCCGGGGAACACGCTGCGGCAGACCTTTGAGAACCAGGTGAACCGCATCCTCAACGACGCCCGTGACAAGACGGGTTCGTCTGCCCAGAAGTCCCTCTCTGAGTACAACAACTTCAAGTCCATGGTGGTGTCGGGCGCCAAAGGCTCCAAGATCAACATCTCCCAGGTACTGGGGGACCCTATGAGGTCTTGGGGGGGCCCTATGAGCTCCAAGGGGTGCCAGGAGGAGCTCTGTGGGGTTTGGGAGGGTTCCTGTTGGGTTTTGTAGACCTCTGTGGGGTCCTCTTGAGGGTTTGTGGTGGTGGTGGGCACCTTGAGCTCCAAAAAGAACATTTGCCAGGTATTTGGGGGCTCTGTGGGGTCTTGGAGGGCCGCTATGGGGCCTGGTGGCTGCCAGAAGGATCTCTTTGGGGTTTGGGAGGGTCCCTGTGGGGTTTAGCGGTCCTCCTGGGGGGTCTGTGGTGGTGTTGGGCACCAAGAGCTCCAAGATGAACATCTTCCGGGTATTTGGGGGCTCTGGGGGGTCTTGGGGAGCCCCTATGGAGCTTGGAGTGTGCCAGGAGGGTCTCTGTGGGGTTCGGGAAGGTCTCTGTGGGGTTTAGGGGATCTCTGTGGGATCCTCACAGGGGTCCATGGGTACCAAGGGTTCCAAGATAAACATCTCCCAGGTACATTAGGGATCCCTACAGGCCCTTGGGATGTTCCCTCCAGGGATCTAGGATTCTTACGGGGTCTGGTGGGACCACAGTTGATCACTGTGGGGTCTGGAGGGTCCCTATGGGATCTGGGGGTCCCCTGTGGGTCCTCATGGTGGTCCATGGTGGTGTTGGCCTTCAGGATGAACACCTCCCAGCTACATTTTGGATCCCTACAGGCCCTTGGGGCATTCCCTATGGGGATCAGGGATTCCTATGGAGTCTGGGGGGACCAAGTTGATCACTGTGGGGTCTTGAGGGGTTCCGGGAGACCCTGCAAGTCAGCATGGTGGTCCACGGTGATGTTGGCCTCCAAGATGAACATCTCCCAGCTATGTTGGGAATCCCTACAAGCCTGTGGGACATTCCCTGCAGGGATCAGGGATTCCTATGGGGTCTGGGTAGACCAAGTTGATTACTGTGGGGTCTTGAGGGGTCCCTGTGGGGTCTATGGGGACCCTATGGATCATCGTGGTGACGTTGGTCACCATGGTGAACGTCTTCCAGGTACATTGGGGATCCCTACAGGCCCTTGGGGTGTTTCCTATGGGCATCAGGGATGCCTAGGGAGGATGATGGTGGTCCCCATGGATCATCATGATGGTCATCCCCATGGATCATCATGATGGTCATCCCCATGGATCATCACGGTGGTCCCCTTGGATCATCATGGTGGTCCATGGTGAGGTTGGCCTCCAAGATGAACATCACCGATGTACCTTGGGGATACCTACAGGCCCTCAGCTATGGGGATCGGTGGTCTTTCTGAGGTCTGGGGGTGCCCCTGCCGTACCCCTACTGCCTCCAACTACAATGTCCCCCCCTCCAACTGCCCCCCCGGCAGGTGATCGCAGTGGTGGGGCAGCAGAACGTGGAGGGTAAGCGGATCCCCTTCGGCTTCAAGCACCGCACGCTGCCCCACTTCATCAAGGATGATTACGGCCCTGAGAGCCGGGGCTTCGTGGAGAATTCCTACCTGGCCGGCCTCACCCCCACCGAGTTCTTCTTCCACGCCATGGGTGGCCGTGAGGGTCTCATCGACACCGCCGTCAAGACGGCTGAGACCGGTCAGCCCCCCGCCCCACAAAATCCCACCCCCAGGGTCCCTTGTCTTCTCCATGTACCCCCACCGTGGTGGACCCATCTTCATGGGGGCCACCAAGTGCCGCAGGGACTGGTAGTGTCCTCCCCAAGTGCTGCAAACCCTCCCTGGAGCTCCCCGTGTGCGCCCCTACCTTGTCATGGGGGTCCCTTGTGACCCTCAGACCCCAAACCCTTCCCTGATGCCTCCTGGGGTCCCCCAAAGTTCTTCAGGACCACCAACCCTTCCCCAGAGCCCTTGGGACCCCTTCTATGCCCCCCAGATGCCATCAGAGACTCTCAGACCTTCCTCAGGGATCACTGTGCCCCCACCTTTCCTCTCTGGAGGCTCCAGGGACCCCCATACCCTCCCCAGATGCTCCCCAAAGCTCTCCAGGACCCCCAAACCCTCACCATAGCCCCCTGTGGCCATATCTACGTCCCCCAGGGATTCTGGTGTCCCCACCTTTCCTCCTCAGAGCCACCCATGGGGCCCCAGATGACCCTGAAGCCCTCCAGGAACCCCCAAATGCTCACCACCAGTCCCCTGTGGCCCCATCTATAGCCCCCAGGGCCTCTCTGACCTTCTCCGGTGGTCCCTGTGTCCCCACCTTTCCTCCCCAGGGACCCCTAAGCCCTTTCCAGATGCCCCCAAAGCTCTCCAGGTTCCCCAGATCCCCCTGTGGCCCCATTTATGCCCTCCACATGCCCCCCAAGGATCCCTGTGTCCCCACCTTTCCTCTCTGGAGCCTCTTGGGGCCCCCCTAAACCCTCCCCAGATGCTTCCTGGGGTCTCCTGAAGCCCTCCAGGACCCCCAACCCCTCCCCAGATCCTCCTGGGGGCCCCATCTATGCCCCCCAGGGACTCTCAGACTTACCCCAGGGATCCATGTGACCCCACCTTTCCTCCCTGGAGTCACTCAGGGGCTCCCAGATGCCTCCCAAAGTGCTCCAGGACCCCCAAACCCTCCCCAGATCCCCCTGTGTCCCCACGTTTCTTCCCTGGAGCCACGCAGGGACCTCCAAACCCTCCCCGGATGCCTGCTGGGGCCCTCTGAAGCCCTTCAAGACCCCCAACCCCTCCCCAGAGCCCCCTGTGGCCCCATCTATGCCCCCCAGGGACTCTCAGACTTACCCCAGGGATCCTTGTGCCCCAACCTTTCCTCTCTGGAGCTCCCCAGGGACCCCCAAGCCCTCCTCAGATGCCTCCTGAGGACCTCCCAAAGTCCTCCAGGACACCCAGTTCCCCCACCCAGGGGTGACAACATGCTTCCCCCATCCCCCTCGTAGGGTACATCCAGCGGCGGCTGATCAAGTCGATGGAGTCGGTGATGGTGAAGTACGACGCGACAGTCCGTAACTCCATCAACCAGGTGGTGCAGCTGCGCTATGGGGAGGACGGGCTGGCGGGCGAGAGCGTCGAGTTCCAGAACCTGGCCACCCTCAAGCCCTCCAACAAGGCTTTCGAGAAGAAGTGAGGGGCCACCTGCCTGCGGCGGGACGCTTTTTTTTTTTTTTTTTTGGGTGGGGGGAATGTCCCAGAGCGGGTTGCAGTCCTGGAGGGGGAGCCAGCGGCTTGCTGCTCTAGAGCTGAGCCCATCTTGGGGGGTGCCTGAGCTGTTCCTTCCAAGAGCTGGACCCATCTTGGGGTCCCCAAGCTGCTTCTCCCCAGAGTGGGAACCATTTTGGAGTCCCCATGCTGCTTCTCTCTGAAGGTGGACCCACACTGATGTCCCCAGACTGCTCCTCTCCAAACTGGGGCTTATTTTGGGGTCTCCAAGCTTTTCCTCCCCAAACTGGGGCCCATGTTTGTGTCCCCAAGCTGCTTCTCCCCAGGCTGGGCTTTGTTTTGGTGTCCCCAAGCTGCTCCTCCCTAGAGCAGAGCACATCCTGGGGTCCCCAAGCTACTCCTTCCCAAAGCTGGACCCATTTTTGTGTCCCCAAGGTGCTCCTCCCCAAATTCGGCACATTTTGGGGTCTCCCAAGCTGTTCCTTCGCAAAATGGGGCCCATGATGGTGTTCCTAAGCTGCTGCCCAGAGGTGGGAGCATATTAGTGTCCCCAAGACGATTCTCCCCAGGTTAGAGGCCATTTTGACGTCCCCAAGCTGCTCCTCCCCAAAGTTGGGGACCATGTTTGTGTCACCAAGCTGTTCCTCGACAAGTTGGAGCCCATGTTGGTGTCCCCAAGCTGCTCCTCACCAAAGCTGGACCCATACTGGTGTCCCTAAGCTGCTCACCAACGTGGGACCCATGCTGGTGTCCCCAAGCTGCTCCTCACCAAAGCTGCACTCATATTGGTGTCCCCAAGCTGCTTCTCCCCAACGTGGGTCATGTTTTGGTGACGTCAAACTGCTCCTCACCAAGGTGTACCCATGCTCTGTCCCCAGCCTGCTCCTCCCCGCACAAGCGTCTTCTCCACATCCGAGCCCCCCGCGCCGGCGTCCCCTCATCCCCGGTGTCCCTGTCCCCCCCCTGCCATCTACCGTGTGTGTCCCCACCCCCAGGTTCAAGTTCGATTACACCAACGAGCGGGCGCTGCGGCGGACGCTGCAGGAGGAGCTGGTCAAGGACATCCTCTCCAACGCCCACATCCAGAACGAGCTCGAGCGGGAGTTCGAGAAGATGCGGGAGGACCGTGAGGTCCTGCGGGTCATCTTCCCCACTGGTGACAGCAAGGTGAACCCCCCGGGGGGCACCCCCAAACCCACCAAGAGCACCCATACCCTGATCCGGCACCCTGGGGGGGCTCTGAACCCCCATGGGGACGTCCCTGGTGGTGCCACCACCCCTTCTTGGGGATGCTGGATGTGCAACCAGTCATCACCCCTGGTTTGGGGTGTTGTCCCCACTCTGGCCCCCCTTTTTGTGATGTAGTATGAAGCAGTAAACCCCCCTTTCTTTGCGAGTGCCCTTTTTGGGGTGCTGCCCCCCTTCCTGGCCCCCTTTTTGGGGTGTAGCAAGAAGCTGTGAATCCTCTTTTCTTTACAGCTCCCCATTTTGGGGTGCTGACCCCCTTTTTGGGGTGTAGCAGGAAGCCTTGAATGCCCCTTGTCTTGTAGGTGCTGTTTTTGGGGTGCTGCCCCTGCTTCTGGGCCCGCCCTTTTTAGGGTTTTGGCACTCTCCGTGGCCCAAATTTGGGGAAACACCCAAAATACCCGTTTTTTGAGCGTGTTCACCCACCACAGCCCTGATTTTGGGGTGCTGACTCCCCATTTTGGGATGCTGACCCCCTGTTTCTCCCCGCCCACCCAGGTTGTGCTCCCCTGTAACCTGCTGCGGATGATCTGGAACGCCCAAAAAATTTTCCACATCAACTCGCGCCTCCCCTCTGACCTGCACCCTGTCAAGGTGGTGGAGGGTAAGTTGGGGGGGGCTCAAATCGAGCAGGATCCGGAGCCCAGAAGGATGTGTTGGGGGAGCTGGGGGGAGCCCCGGTATCACCAGGAGGGTGTCAGAGGATCTGGGGACCCTTGTGACCCCTTTAAGAAGGTCTTGGGGGACTTTCAGGACCCTCCATGGTCCCCAGGAAGGTGCTGGGGGACTTGAGGACCCCCAGGAAGGTACTGGGGGACCTGGAGGACCCCAACAATGCCCAGGAAGACACCAGGGGACTTTAAGGACCCCAGTGATCCCTAGGAAGGTGCTGGGAGACTCATGGCACTTCCACGATCCCCGGGAAGGTTCCAGGGGACTTGAGGACCCTCAGAAAAGTATCAGGGGACTTGGAGGACTCCGATGTCCCCCAGGAAGTTGTTGTGGGACTTGATGTGCCCCTGGAAGGTGTTGGGGGGAACGTGCAGGACTTCCAAGAAGGTTCTGGGGGGACTTGAGAACCCCCAGGAAGATGCTGTGGGACTTGGGGTCCTCCAGGAACCTTCCACCCCCCTCGCAGCCCCCCCTTAACCCCCTCATTTTTATCAGGGGTGAAGGAGCTGAGCCGTAAGCTGGTGATCGTGAACGGGGACGACCCGCTGAGCCGGCAGGCACAGGAAAACGCCACGCTGCTCTTCAACATCCACCTCCGCTCCACCCTCTGCAGCCGCCGCATGGTGGAAGAGTTCCGGCTCAGCGGGGAGGCCTTCGACTGGCTGCTGGGGGAGATCGAGTCCAAGTTCAACCAGGCGATCGTGAGTGGGGCCGGCGGCAGATCCAGGGCTCTGGGGGTGAAAATGAGGAGGTTTAGGGAGGAGATCTCATGGTTTGGGGTCAGATCTAGGGGTTTAGGGAGCAGATGGGGGACTCGGGGGGTCAGATCAGGGGATTTAGGGGGCACATCTTGGGGTTTAGGGAGCAGATATGGAGCTTTAAGGTCAGCTTTGGGGGTTTTGGAGTGCTCTGGAGGTCAGATCAGGGGGTTTAGGGGGCAGATCTGAGGGGTCCTGGGGTGCCTTTGACCGGCTGCTGGGGGAGATTGAGTCCAAGTTCAATCAGGCCATTGTGAGTGGGGAGGGGGGCAAATTTAGGGGTCTGGGGGCAGATCCAGGCATTTTGGGGGACATCTGAGGGTTTTAGGGGGCAGATACGGGGGTTTGGGGGCAGATACGGGGCAATTTTCAGTCTAGATTAATGATATTCTTGGAGCCACATCTAGGAGGGGTTTTGGTCCAGACCTGGGATGGTTTTGGGGCCCCCCTGAGACCCCATGTGCCCCCGGGGAGATGGTGGGGTCAGATCTGTGGGTTTAGGACTAGTTTTGGGAAATTCTTTGGTCCAGATTTAGGGCAATTTTGAGTCCAGATCTGGGATGTTTTTGGAGCCACATCTAGGAGGGCTTTGGATCCAGCTTTGGGACATTTTTCGGGCCCCCATGACACCCCTTTTCCCCCTCTCAGGCCCACCCTGGGGAGATGGTGGGGGCACTGGCAGCCCAGTCGCTGGGAGAACCAGCCACCCAGATGACCCTCAACACCTTCCACTACGCCGGGGTCTCGGCCAAGAACGTCACCCTGGGCGTCCCCCGCCTGAAGGAGCTCATCAACATCTCCAAGAAGCCCAAGACACCCTCACTCACCGTCTTCCTGCTGGGCCAGAGCGCCCGCGATGCCGAGCGGGCCAAGGTTGGGACACTGCGGGGATGGGGGACACTGTGGGGACAGGGGACACGATGGGGATGGGGACCTGGGACATCATGGATGGGGGGGAGCAGCGGGAACCTGGGTCCTGTGGTTCCCTTGTCCTGCGTTGGGTGGAGGTCCTGTCCTGGGGTGGCCCCATGGTGGCCCCACAGCCCCAGGGTGTCCACACAGCCCTGGGGCGGTCCCATGGCTTCATTGTGTCCCTGCCGTGTCCACGCAGCCCCATGGTGGCCCCATGGCTTCATCTTCCCACGGTGGCCCCATGCCTCTACGTCCCCATGGCTTCATCTCACCACTCTGTCCCTCCACAGTGCTGTGGTGGCCCCATGACTTCATGATTTCATGGCCCTGTGGTGGTCCCCATACCATCTCCCACAACCCCATGTCCTCCATGTCATCCCCATGTTCTCCATCCCTGGATCCCCATGTCATCTCTCATGTCCTCCACGTCATCTCTGTGTCCTCCATCCCTGGATCCCCATGCCATCTCCCATATCCCCATGCCGTCTCCGCGTTGACTCCGTGTCACCCCCCCAGGACATCCTGTGCCGCCTGGAGCACACCACGCTGCGGAAGGTGACGGCCAACACCGCCATCTACTACGACCCCAACCCTCAAGGCACGGTGGTGGCCGAGGACCAGGAGTGGGTCAACGTCTACTACGAGATGCCCGACTTTGATGTCAGCCGCATCTCGCCCTGGCTGCTCCGCATCGAGCTCGACCGCAAGCACATGACTGACCGCAAGCTCACCATGGAGCAAATCGCTGAGAAGATCAATGCTGGTGGGTCCAGGGGGCACGCTGGGGGGGTCTTTGGGGGGTCTTGGGTGAGCATGGAGGGCATCTGGGGGACCTTTTGGGGGACGTGGGTGAGCATGGAGGGTCTTTGGGGGGTCCTGGGTGACCCTTGAGGGCATCTGGGGAGCTTTTGGGGGTCCTTGGTGAGCATGAAGGGCACTAAGGAAGACTTGGGGGTCCTGGATAACCCACCACGCTCCATGCTGACCTTCAGGGGATCCTGGGTGAGCATGAGGGCCTTTGGGGTGTCCTGGGGAGCTTTGGGGGGTCCTGAGTGAGCATGGAGGGCCTTTGGGTGGCTGGCAGGGTGGGGAGGTGACCGGGGTGCCACCCCCGTATCCCATGTCCCCCCCCCAGGCTTTGGGGACGACCTCAACTGCATCTTCAACGATGACAACGCGGAGAAGCTGGTGCTGCGGATCCGCATCATGAACAGCGACGAGAACAAGATGCAGGAGGTGGGGACGGGGCCGGTGGCACCCATGGGTGGTGGTGGGGACACGATCCGGGCTGGGTGTCACCCCCCTGTCCCTCTCGGTGTCCCCAGGAGGAAGAGGTGGTGGACAAAATGGATGACGACGTCTTCTTGCGCTGTATTGAGTCCAACATGCTGACGGACATGACGCTCCAGGGCATCGAGCAGATCAGCAAGGTGGGGGGACGGGGGCACCCGTGGGTGCTCATGGGGGTGCCAGGGTTCCTGGTGGGTCCTGAGGAGCATGTGGAGGTCTCCATGGAGACCTTTAGGAGGTCAGGGACACCCACGATGACACCCGTCGGTGCCTAAGAGGGTCCATGGCTGCCTGGAGTGTCTCCCCAGGTGCCCAGGCAGCACCCACGGGTGCTTATGTGTGTGCCAGAGCTCCTGGTGGATCCTGGAAGTTCTCCGTGGTGACCTTTAGGTGGTCCGGGATACCCATGGTGATACTCGTGGACACGTGTGAAGGTGTCTGGGTGCCTAGAGTGTCCTTACAAGTGGTCAGGGTGTCCCTCCCAGGCAGCTGGGTAGCACCCGTGGGTGCTCATGTGGGTGCCCAGGTTCCTGGTGGGTCTTGAGAAGCACGTGGCATTCTCCATGTGCATGTTACGAGGCCCAGGATGCCCATGGTGATAGTTGTAGATGGTTTTGTAGGTCCATGGCTGCCTGGGGCGTCCCCCCAGCCACCCGAGGAGCACCCACGGGTGCCGCTAACCCCCTCTTCCCTTCCCCCCCCAGGTGTACATGCACCTACCACAGACGGACAACAAGAAGAAGATCATCATCACGGAGGACGGGGAGTTCAAGGCTCTTCAGGAGTGGATCCTGGAGACCGACGGCGTCAGCCTCATGCGCGTGCTGAGCGAGAAGGACGTGGACCCCGTCCGCACCACCTCCAATGACATCGTCGAGATCTTCACCGTGAGTTGGGTTGGGTGCCCGGACCCCTGGGTCCCTGGGTGGTGGGCTTCCAAGATGCTGGTGTCTCCAGGGTTTCTGGGTTCCCAAGGTAGTGGGGTTCCTGGACACCTGGGTCCCTGGATGGTGGGGTTCCCAGATGCCTGGGTCCTAGGGAGCCCTGGGTTCCTGGGGTGGTGGGATTTGATGGACATCTGGGTCCCCAAGGTTCCCAGACACCTGGGTGGTGGGGTGCCTGGACACCTGGGTCTTTGGGTGGTGGGCTTCCCAGATGGCCTGGCTCCTGGGGTGCCCAGACACCTGGGTCCCCAACAGCCGTCGTCATCCGCCTGTCCCGCAGGTGCTGGGGATCGAGGCGGTGCGGAAGGCGCTGGAGCGGGAGCTCTACCACGTCATCTCCTTCGACGGTTCCTACGTCAACTACCGTCACCTGGCCCTGCTCTGTGACACCATGACCTCCCGTGGGCACCTGATGGCCATCACCCGTCACGGCGTCAACCGCCAGGACACCGGGCCGCTCATGAAGTGCTCCTTCGAGGAGACGGTGGGTGGACAAGGGGGGTTTTGGGGGGGGGCTGGGAGAGGGGGGTTGGGGGGCATTAGAAGGGCTTGGAGGGGCTGGAAGTGGGGCTCGGAGAGGGGGTTGAGGGTGTTGGAAAGGTTTGGGGGGCTGGGAGGGAGGTTTTGGGGGTAGTTGGGGGGCTGCGAGGGGGGTTTGGGAGTTCTGGAGAGTTTAGGGGGGTGTTGGAGGGCTTTGGGGAGCTGGAAATGGGGCTGGGAGGGGGATTTTGGGGCGTTGGGGTTTGAGGGACTGGGAATGAGTTCTGGGGGGTGTTGGAGGGGTTTTGGGGTATTGGAGGGGCTGAAAATGGGGTTTGGGGAGCTGGGACAAAGGTTTTAGGGGGTGTCGGAGGGGTTTGCGGGATGGAAGTGGGGTTTTGGAGGGTATTGGAGGAGTTTGGGGGTATCGAAGGGGTTCGATGGGGGGCTGGAAGTCGGGGTTTGAGGTAATAGGAAGAAGTTTGGGAGGGTCTACCCCTCAACCTGAATTTGGGGGTGTCCCCCCCCACTCCGTCACGCAGGTGGACGTTCTGATGGAGGCAGCGGCTCACGGGGAGAGCGACCCCATGAAGGGGGTGTCGGAGAACATCATGTTGGGTCAACTGGCGCCCGCCGGCACCGGCTGCTTCGATCTCCTCCTCGACGCCGAGAAATGCAAACACGGAATGGAGATCCCCAGCGCCCTCCCGGGGCTGGGTGTCGGGGGGCGTAAGTCCTGGGTCCCCCACCGTGGGGGCAGGAGATGGGGTGGGGGGTACCGGGGTCCCTCGAGGACCCGGGTGCCTGAGTCCCGTGAGGGACGAGGGGGACACACCGCAAGGGTGGTGGCATGAAGACATCGTGGGGCTCATGGCCACCACCCAGCCCTGGTCGCCTGGGTCCCCCCCCAGACACCTCGGTCCCCACTAACGTGTCCCCCTCCTTTCTCCACAGCCACAGGGATGTTCTTCGGGTCGGCCCCCCAGCCCCATGGGGGGGATGTCCCCCGCCATGACGCCGTGGAACCAGGGTGCCACCCCCGCCTACGGGGCCTGGTCCCCCAGCGTAGGTGAGTGGGGAAGGGGGGGCGCGGTACTGGGACGAACTGGGGGGCCAGATTGGGGCGGCTTGGGGGTGTTTTGGGGGGCTGTTGGGGTGGGTTAGGGGAGTTGGGGGGAGTTCTGGGGTACAATGGGGGTCGATGGGATGGCTGGGGGTGGGATTGGGGTGGCATGGGGCAGACTGGGGGGGTCATTGGGGTAGACTGGGGGGCAAACTGGGGGTCCTTGAAGCAGATTTGGGGTCCCTGGGGTAGACTGGGGGGCTGTTGAGGGGGGCTGGGGTGTTTTGGGGGGGCTCTGAGGTGGGTTAGAGAGTTTTGGGGGGCTGTTAAGAGGGACTGAGGTGGACTGGGAGACTGCTGGGGGGGCTTTGGGACAGAACGGGGTCCCTGGGGTAGACTGGAGGGAAAATTGGTGGTCCCTGGGGCAGTTTTGGGGTCCTAGGGGCAGTTTTGGGGTCCCAGGAGCAGGTGGGGGGGGCAGACTGGGGTCCCTGGGGCAGACTGGGGGGCACCTGAGGTGGATTTGGGGTCCTGGAGGCCAACGGAAGGGGGGGGGGTGTCCTTGTCTCTAGGGCAGTTTTGGGGGTCCTGACCCCCCATTTTTGACACACCACCCCCCCCTCCCCCCCAGGTAGCGGCATGACCCCGGGGGGTGCCGGCTTCTCCCCCAGCGCCGCCTCCGATGCCAGCGGCTTCAGCCCCGGCTACTCCCCGGCATGGTCGCCCACCCCCGGCTCCCCTGGCTCCCCGGGGCCCTCCAGCCCCTACATCCCCTCCCCAGGTGAGTACAACACCCCAAAACACTTCCCAGTGCCCCAAAACACCCTGCAACGCTCTACAGGACCCCCACAACACCCCTACAATGCCCTGCAACCCCCCCACAACGCCCCAACAACACACTACAACACCCTGACGCCCCAACACCACCCCCACAACACCCTACGATGCCCTACAAGACTCCCCACAACACCCCAAAACCACCCCAAAATGCCCTACGATGCTTTACCAGACCTCACAACACCCCTACAATGCCCGCGCAACCCCTCCACAACACCCCAACACCCCATGCCCCACAACACCCCCCTGACTCCACAACACCCTACAGTGCCCTTCAATCCCCTCTCAACACCCCTACAACACCCCAACGCCCCAACAACACGCTGCAACATCCCCACGCCACCACCACCACCACATGCCCCCAACACCCCCCAATCCCCTACAAAACCCAACACCACCTGACAACACCCCCACAACCCACCCCACAACACCCCAGCGCCCCCAAAACACTCCCCCAACACCCTACAATGCCCCACAAGATACTATAACCCTGGACAACAGCCCAGTGCCCCCCCAAACACCCCCAACAACACTCCGAACACCCTACAATGCCTGCACAGAACCCCACAACACCTGGTATAACACCCCCAATGCTTCCAACAGCCCCCCCAACACCCCGAATACCCTACAATACCCCCCACAACGCCCCACAACAGCCCACAGTGCCACACAATACCCCTACAACACCCCATAACGCCCCACAACACCTGTGTGGGGGGCCTCCCGTCACCCCCGCTGTGTCCTCTCTGCAGGCGGCGCCATGTCACCCAGCTACAGCCCGACATCACCTGCCTACGAGCCGCGCTCACCTGGGGGCTACACCCCGCAGAGCCCCAGTTACAGCCCGACGTCACCCAGCTACAGCCCGACGTCACCCAGCTACAGCCCGACGTCACCCAACTACAGCCCAACGTCACCCAGCTACAGCCCGACCTCACCCAGCTACAGCCCGACCTCACCCAGCTACAGCCCGACCTCACCCAGTTACAGCCCAACATCACCCAGCTACAGCCCGACTTCCCCCCAGTTACAGTCCGACCTCTCCCAGTTACAGCCCCACCTCGCCCAGTTACAGCCCCACCTCGCCCAGCTACAGCCCGACATCACCCAGCTACAGCCCGACATCTCCCAGTTACAGCCCGACATCTCCCAGTTACAGCCCGACTTCCCCCAGTTACAGCCCAACCTCTCCCAGTTACAGCCCAACTTCTCCCAGTTACAGCCCCACCAGCCCCAACTACAGCCCCACCAGCCCCAACTATACCCCAACTTCTCCCAGTTACAGCCCCACTTCTCCCAGTTACAGCCCCACCAGCCCCAACTACACCCCGACCTCCCCCAACTACAGCCCCACCTCCCCCAGTTACAGCCCTACCTCCCCCAGTTACAGCCCCACCTCTCCCAGTTACTCGCCCTCCAGCCCCCCGCTACACCCCCCCAGTCGCCCACCTACACCCCCAGCAGCCCCAGTTACAGCCCCAGCAGCCCCAGCTACAGCCCCACCTCCCCCAAGTACACCCCGACCAGCCCCAGCTACAGCCCCAGCTCCCCCGAGTACACCCCCACCAGCCCCAAGTACAGCCCCACCTCCCCCAAGTACAGCCCCACCAGCCCCAAATACAGCCCCACATCTCCCACCTACAGCCCCACCACCCCCAAGTACAGCCCCACCTCCCCCACCTACAGCCCCACCTCTCCCGTCTACACCCCCACCAGCCCCAAATACAGCCCCACCTCCCCGACTTACAGCCCCACCAGCCCCAAATACAGCCCCACGTCGCCCACCTACAGCCCCACCAGCCCCAAGGGATCCACCTACAGCCCCACATCGCCCGGCTACAGCCCCACGTCACCCACCTACAGCCTCACCAGCCCGGCCATCAGCCCCGACGACAGCGACGAGGACAACTGAGCCGGGGAGAGGCACCCCCAAAAACCCCTGCAGGCTGTGGGGGTGACCCCCAAATTAGGCGTTACCCCCCCCTCAAATTGGGGGGGCGGCTGACCCCCAAGTTGGGGAGTGAGCCCCAAAGTCGGGGGGGTGACAGCTAAGTTGGGGGGTGACCCCTAAGTTGGGGTTGACCCTTAAATTGGGGTATCGGCCACAAGTTGGGGGGGTGACCCCTAAGTTGGGGGTTGACTTAAGCTGGGGGTGACCCTCAAGTTAGGGGGTGACCCCTAAGTTGGAGGGTGACCCTTCAGTTGTGGGGGGGTGATCTCTAAATTGGGGGGCTGACCCCCAAATTGGGGGGCTGACCCTTAAGTTTGGGGGTAACCCCTAAGTTGGGGTTGACCCCCAAGTTGGGGGGTGGGGTGGGAATCTCTGATTTGGAGGTGACCCCTTAAATTGGGGGGTGACCCCCAAGTTGGGGTGGGGAGGGGCAGGCAGGGGAGGACTCCCCCCTGTTTTGGGGTGTTGGGGACACGTCACCCGCCCTGAGGGTGACGGTGGCTCTTGGTAAGGTGTAATTTATGGGTGGTGTTAGTTAATGAGGATGGGGGGGGACAAGGGGGGGTAAACTTGGGGGGGGGGGGGGAGATGGGTTACTTGCTGGTGGCGGTTTTGGGGGGGGGGGGGGTCCTTTGCCCCTCCTCTCCGCCTTTATTTTGGTGTTTTCATGTACTTTCGGGAGGGGAACTGGCTGGAATTTCGTTTTTTGGGGGAAATAAAAATTTTACTGATTTTCAGTTCTGGCTCCGTCTGTGATTGGGGGAGGGGAGGCGGGGGGGGGACCCTTCCCCTCCTTGGGGGCACCCAGGCGTCCGCTCCCCCCCCTTGTTATAAGGAACTCAGGTATTTGGGGTTCTCCCATAGCGGACCCAAGTAACCCCCATTCCCCCCCATAGGCGACCGGATAACCCCCCCCACACCCCCAAAAACCTGCCTCGCGTGGCACCCGTGGGTGCTGGGTGCGGGGGAGGACAGCGGATACCAAAAAATTTGGGGGGGGGGAATGGGGGCCCCGCTGGCAGCGGTGGGATTCGAACCCACGTCCCGCGCGGGGACTGGAGCCTAAATCCAGCGCCTTAGACCGCTCGGCCACGCTACCGGGGTGCGGGGGGGGAGCCCGGGACGCCCGGCTCCACTCTGGGGGCGGAGCCCGGACCCCCGCATGCCCCGCCCACGCCCCGCCCCCGAGTGAAACTCCGAGATCCCGCCACAAGTGGGCGGGGTCACCCGTGCCCCCGCCTCCCTCTCCGCCCCTCTCCTCGCGCGGTGCAGGCCGGGAAGGGGCGGAGCTCGAGCGCTGTCATGGCGGCGCCCATGGTGGAAGGTGCGAATGGGGGGGGGGCGGACGAATTGGGGGGGGTCGTTCCCCTCCCCCCCCAGTGCTGACCTCCCCCCTCCCCCCCCAGCCCCCCAGGGGGCCCCTCCCCCCTCCGAGCCCCCCCCCGACGCGGAGCCCCCCCCGCAGGAGCTGGAGGCCTTGGAGTGAGTGACCAGACGCCTGGGGGGGGGGGGGGGGGGTGTCGTTGGGGGTCCCTGACCCCCCCACCCCTCCCCGTCTCACCCCAGGCTGCCCCCCCTACGAGCTGGGCCGCCCCCCCCGGCCGGTGTGGGGGGCGCGGGAGGAGTTCGCCCACCGGCCCCACAACTTCCTGCGGGGCTGCAAGTGGTGAGAGGAAGACCCCCCCCAGAACGACCTCCCCCGCTTCCCACCCCCCCACTGACCCCCCCTTCCCGCCCCCCACCTCCCCCCCTTTCCCCCTCACCCCCCCTTTTCCTTCCCCCCCCCCCTCACACCCCCTCCCCAGACACCTGGGTCCCTCTGGGGGTTTTTTGGGGGGGGGTGTTGGGGGTCCCAGACACCTGGGTCCCCTTGGGGAGGGGTTTGGGGGGGGCCCGTGCCTGACCATGCCCCCCCACCCTGACTCGGATGCCTGGGTGTTCCCCCCCCTCCCCTCAGGGCCCCCGACGGCTCCTGCGTCCTGACCTGCAGCGACGACAACACCCTGCGGATCTTCGACCTCCCGCCCCCCCCGGGACCCCCCCCGGGGCTGCCCCTTCCTCAGCTGGTGCGTGATGGGGTGGGGGGGGAGTGTTGGGTGGCTGTGGGGGGGCTATGGGGCAGCTGGGGGTTGCTATGGGAGTCTTGGGGGTATTTGGGGGGGCCTGGGGGGTGCTATGGGGCACATGGGGGTGTCTATGGAGGGGTTGGGGGGGTTGGGGGGCCGGGGGTGGCTATGGGGCACTCATAGGGTGCTTGGGGGTGGCTATGGGGCAGCCAGGGGTTGCTATGGGGTACCCATGGGGTGCCTGGGGGTCTCTATGGGGGTCTTGGGGGTATTTGGGGGGGCCTGGGGGGTCACTATGGGGCATTTGGGGGTCTCTATGGAGGTGTTGGGGGGTTTTGGGGGGACAGGGGTGTCTATAGGGCACCCGTAGGGTGCTTGGGGGTGGCTGTGGGGCAGCTGGGGGTCACTATGGGGCTCCTATGGGGCACCCATGAGGCAGATGGGGGTCTTGGGGGTCTCTATGGAGGTGTTGGGGGGGTTCGGGGGGCCGGGGGTGGCTATGGGGCACCCATAGGGTCCTTGGGGGTGGCTATGGGGCACCCATGGGGCAGCGGGGGGGTTGCTATGGGGGTCTCAGGGGTATTTGGGGGGGCCTGTGGGGTCGCTATGGGGCACAAGGGGGTCTGTGCAGAGGTCTTGGGGGGTTTTGGGGGGCTGGGGGTGGCTATGGGGCAGCCGGGGGTCACTATGGGTCACCCATGGGGTGCGTGGGGGTGACTACGGGTGCAGGTGCCGGCGCTGCGGGTGCCGGAGGGCGACACCATCTACGACTTCACCTGGTTCCCCCTGATGGACTCGAGTCAGCCCCCCACCTGCCTGTGAGGGCACTGGGAGGGACTGGGGGGACTGGGAGGGGGCTGGGAGGGAGACTGAGAGCACTAAGAGGGTACTGGGAGGTGCTGGGAGGGGGACTGGGGGCATTGCTAGGGGGCTGGGAGGGACTGGAGGGCACTGGGAGGGGGCTGAGGGGGCTGGAGGGTACTGGGAGGGGGCTGGGGGATACTGGGAGGGACTGGGGTGGGTACTGGCCGGCAGTGGTTGTTACTGAGTGTTACTGGGAAACACTGGGGAGGCAGCTTGGGGATTACTGGGAGATCACTGGTTCTTACTGGCAGGAATTGGGAGAGCCTGGGGTTTTAGAGGGGGATCCCGGGAAGGGCTTGGGGTGGTCACTGGGTGTTATTGGGAGACACTGGGGGAGGGGGGGGAGCTGCAGGGGAGGGATGTTCTGGGAGCGCTGGGAGGTTACTGGGATGTTACTGGGAGGTTACTGGTCCTTACTGGTCTGTACTGGGCAGGGGTGGCAGCCAGCAGCCGGGACAACCCTGTGCACCTGTGGGATGCCTTCGACGGGACCCTGCGCGGGCTCCTTCCGTGCCTACAGCCACCTGGTGGGGGGGCACCCAGGGGTGGGGGGGCACCCAGGAGTTGGGGGGGGGGGGGGGCTAGGTGTCTGGGGGGGGACACCCAGGAGTGGGGTGGGAGGGCACCCGGGGTGTCTGGGGGGGGGGCCAGGAGTGAGGGGGGGCACCCAGAAGTTGGGGGGGGGCACCCAGGAGTCCTGGGGGGGCACAGGGGTGGCACAGGGGACCCAGGTGTCATCCAGGGGACCCCAACATTTTGAGGGGGGGGGCACCCAAGGGATCTTGGGGGGGGGAGGGAGACGTGGGGGGCACCCAGGGATCTGGGGGGTGTGGGGGGAGCCGAGGGGACCCCCCAAGTGACAAGGGGGGGGGGGTCAGGAGGAGCCGGTGGCCCCCCACTCGCTGGCCTTCGCCCCCGACCGGCTCCCAGCTCCTGGGGGGGCTTCGACGGCGCCGTCCGCCTCTTCCCCACCCACCGCCCCGGGAGGCACTGCCAGGAGAGGCGGCTCCACCGTAAGGGGCGGGGCCTGAGGGGGTGGGGCCTCAGGGTGGGGCTTGAGGGGGCAGGGGCTTAAGGGGGGTGGGGCTTGGGGGCTAGGGAGGCAGGGGTTGGGGGGTTACCCCAGGGGCTCTCTTAGGTGGTAGGGGCTAAAGGGGTGGGGTCTACAGGGGTGGAGCTTGGGTGGGTGGGGTCTAGGGGTGGGGCTAGGGTGGGCGGAGTTTTAAGAGTGGGGCTTGGGGGGGTGGGTTCTGAAGGGGTGGGGGCGCCCTGAGGGTGGTGGGGGCTGCAGGGGTTGGGTGGACAAGAAGCTGTGTGGTGAGGGTGTGGCCTAAGGGGTGTGGCCTAAAGGGGTGGAGGGTGGGTGGGGTCTGGGGGTGGGGTCTGAGGGAGGTGGAGCTTGGGGGGTGGGGCCCTAAAGGGGGTGGGGTTTGGGTAGAAGCCTGCCTGCCTACTGGGCCAGCTGTGAAGGCATGGGGCTTGGAGAGGGGGTGTGGCCTGATGGAGGGGGCGGGGCAAGGTCCAAGGGGCGGGGCCTCATCCCTGTGTGTTCTCTCTCTCTCCCTGCAGAGGGGGGGCAGGGCCAGCGGGGCCTGATTGGCTGCCTGGCCTTCAGCCCCACCCAACCGGTGTTTGCCTGCGGCTCCTATGGGCGGAGCCTGGGGCTGTACGCCCTAGAGGGGGGCGGGGCCTTGGCGCTCTGGCCCCACCTCCCTGCCGCCCCCACCCACCTCTGCTTCAGCCCTGATGGCAACCACCTCTACGCAGGGGGGGCGCAAGGTGGGCGGGGGCCTAGGGCTGTGGGCGGGGGCCTATGGGTGGAGGGGATGCAGGGGTGGGGCCATGTAGGCTGTGGGAGGGGGCTTGTGGGTGTGGCCTCAGGGCAAGGGGTGGGGGTGTCAGGGTTGGGGTGTGGTTGCCAGGCAGTGGGCCGGGCTTTAGCACTGAGGGCGGGGCTTGGTGTCTGTGGGGCAGATGGGTGTGGGCTTTGGAGGCGGGGGCTTGGGAACCCGGGGTGTGGCCTCAGGGTGGGGGGTGGAGTCTTAACCAGGGGGCAGGGCCTCGCGCTTGGGGTGTGGCCTCTGAGAAGTGGGTGGGGGGTTTATGGCTGGGGAGGGGCTTGGGGGGCTGGGGTCTGTAGGGCAGGGGGTCACGGGGGGCGTGACTTGGGAGGGCGTGTCCCACATTAGCCCCGCCCCCAGGACCACCACATCCTGTGCTGGGACCTGCGGCGCCCGGAGCGCCCCCTGCTGGCGCTGGAGCGGCGGTGTGGGCACCAACCAGCGCGTGACCTTCGACCTCGACCCGTGAGTGACCCCCCCCAGGCACCTGGGGTCCCCTTTTTTTTGGGGGGGGGGGGGGGGTGTTACCCCGCACACCTGGGTCCTGCTGACACCCCCCCTGCCCCCCCCAGGACGGGGGCGGTTCCTGGTGAGCGGTGACACCGACGGTTTCGTCACCGTTTGGGACACGCTGACCCCCCGGGGGACGGGGGGACCCCCCCCCTGCTGCCCCCCCCACCTGCGCTTCCGCCGCCCTCCGCGACTGCGTCAAACGGTACCAGGTAACACCCGGACGCCGGGGCTTGTCCCCCCCGACCCCCCCGGACACCTGGGTGTCCCCCCCCCCGGACACCTGGGTCCCCCGGGGTGTAGGTGGGGGTCAGCCGGACACCTGGGTGTTGTCATGTCCCCCCCCCGCCCCAGCCTGCACCCCGGGCTCCCGCTGTTGGCCACCGCCTCGGGGCAGCGGTTGTTCCCGGCGCCGTGGGACAGTGACGAGGAGGGGACGGATGAGGACGGGCCACCCCCGGGTGGGGACAATCGCCTACAGCTCTGGTGGTGGGGGGCCTGACCCCCCCGGGGATGACGGTTGGGACAGCGGGACCGTGGATGCCGATTGTCACCCCTCTGGGGACACAGGGGTCGTGTGTGGTGATTGTCCCCCCCCTGGGGACAACGGGTGGGACACCCCCGGGGACACCGGAACCGTACATGCCGACTGTCACCCTCTCGGGGACAGCGAGTGTCACCTCTCTGGCGACAATGGCTGGCACACGCTTGGGGACACGGGAACTGCGTATAACGACTGTGACCCCCCCGGGGACACCGGAACCGGCCTCTCCATGTACACAGACTGTCACCCTCCTGGGGACACCGACTGTGACCCCCCCGGGGGACACCAGCATCAACCGCCCCACATATGCCGATTGTCACCCTCTTGGGGACGCCGACTGTGACCCCCCCCAGGGACACTGACTGTCACGTCCATGGGGACACCAGAACCAGCCTGTCCATGGGCGCCGATTGTCCCCCCCGGGGACACCGACATCCCCAGGGCCACCGGCTGTGACCTACAGCCCCGGCGGAGACCCCCCGGCTTGGTGTGACATGGTGGCCTTTGGGGGGGGGTCGGGGGTTGTTTTTAGGGTGCTGTTGGGTTGGGAGGAGTTTTGGGCTGTCACGTGTGGGTCTGGTTGAGGGTCTGGGGGGGTCGCAGTGTCCCTGTCCTCCCCCCGTTGTACTAAAGATTTTGTAACCATTACCGGCTGTCACCGGTCTGTACTGTCACAGATGGGGGTGTGGAGCAGAGCTGCACCCCCATACACCCTCCCCTACACGCCTATATACCCCCCTACACCCCTCCTAAGCCCCCCCTACACCCCCCATACCCCCCAAAACTCCCCCTACACCCCACATACGCCCCTTACACCCCCCCACAGCCCCCCCACACCCCCGTACACACAGTGGTCCCCACCCCAACCTGGTGGCGTTGCCCCTTTAAGAGCCCCCCGGAGAGGCGGGGGCTGTTTCTAGCAGCTTCACCCATCTCCGTGGCAACGGGTGGTGATGTCACCACGGGGGGGGCGGCGCGGGGCCTTAAAGGGGGGGGAATGGCTGGGGGGGCTGTGCCCCACGTGTGTGGCGCTGCTGGCCACGCCCCAGCCCTGTGGCCACGCCTCCGCCTTTATGGTCACGCCTAATATGCGTGGCCACGCCTCTTTATGGCCACGCCCCTTCCTAGGCCCCCCCCGTCCCCCCTCATTCAGTGCCGGCTCCCCCACGTCAGTCTACTCTCAACCCCGCCCACGAAGCCCCGCCCCCGTTAGCCCCGCCCCGTCACACTCTGCCTGTCTACCCGAAGCCCCGCGCCTCGCCACGCCCCTCCTCCCAAACCCCACCCACCCCCCAAGCTCCGCCTCCACCTCCGAGCCCAACCTCTCCCCGCTAGTAGAGGCCCCGCCCACCAAGCCACGCCTCCCTTTTCCCATGGCAAACCACGCCTCTTCTAAAAAGACACGCCCCCTCCCCTGGAGGCTCCGCCCCCCCGCCGGTCCCCCCTCGCCCCGGTCCCGCCGCAGCCGGCGGCGATCGCAGCCGGGGCCGCAGCCGCCGGCGGGGGGGGGGGGTCCGGGTCCGGGTCCGGGTCCGGGTCCGGGTCCGGGATCGGGTCCGGGATCGGGATCGGGATCCGGGTCCCGGCCGATGCCCGAGGCCGTCGTCGCCCCCCCGGCGTCTGTCGGCATGGCGGGGCGGTGCGCGGCGTTGCTGGTGGCCGTGTTGGGAGCGGGGGGGCGGCGGGGCTCAGCCTGGAACCGGTGGTCTGGCACACGGGGGAACCGCCGGTGAGCCCGGGGGGGGATCGGGGAAACCGAGGGCTGAGGGCATCGGGGGGGGGTCCTGAGGAGAAAAGGCGGGAACCGGGGGGGTCTGAGGGGATCGGGGGGGTCCTGAGGAGAAAAGGCGGGAACCGGGGGGGTCTGAGGGGAAAAGGCGGGAACCGGGGGGGTCTGAGGGCACCGGGGGGGTCTGAGGGGAACCGAGGGGGTCTGAGGGCATCAGGGGTTCTGAGGGGAAAAGGCGGGAACCGGGGGGGGTCTGAGGTGATTGGGGAGGGGGGCTGAGGAGATTGGGGGGTCTTGAAAGAACCGGGGGGGCTGAGGGGATTCTGGGGGCTTGAACTGGGGGGGTTCTGAGGAGATCGGGGGGGTCTGAGGAGAAAAGGTGGGAAACGGGGGGGTCTGAGGGGACCCGGGGGGGTCTGAGGGGACCTGGGGGGGTCCAGGAGGAATTGGGGGGATCGGATGGGGGGGGTGGTCGTGTGGGGCTGGTTCACCCCCCCCAGGTCAGCCCGAGATGCGGTGAGTTGGGACGTGAACGTGTGTGTGTGACACCGTGTAGGTGTGTGTGACACCGATGCCGAGAGTGTGGGGGTGACACCGGGTGTGACACTGGGAGCGGGTGACACTGCCTGTGTGTGTGACACCGGGTGTGACACCGTGAATGTGTGCGTGACACCGATACCGTGAGTGTGGGTGACACTGTGAACGCGTGTGTAACTGTCTGATACCGTGTGTGTGTGACACTGTGGACATGGGTGTGACACTGATACCATGAGTGTGGGTGACAGCGTGTGACACCGTGAACGTGTGCGTAACGCTGTGTATGACACCAGGTGTGACTGACACCACGCGAGTGTGTGTGTGACACTGAGTGTGTGTGTGTGACACTGTGAGTGTGTGTAACAGTCTGACACGGTGTCACACCATGATCGTGTGACGCTGCGTGACACCACGAACATGTGTGTAATGCTGTGCCTGACCCCGTGTATGTGTGTGTGACAGCGCGTGTGACACCGCATCCACGTGTCCTGGTTGTGTGTGATGGGGTGTGCAACAAGTGTGGGGTGTCTGTGTGTGAGACCCTGGGGGGGGGGGTGGCTGCGTGTGACACACCCGGGGGGGGGTGCGAGTGTGCAACAAGGGGGGTCTGTGTGAGACGCGGGCTGTGATTGTGTCAGACACAGAGTGTTGCGGGGGGTCTGTGTGTGCGTGTGTGTCAGACACCGACTGTCTGGCAGGGACGGTGTGTGTGTAGGCACCAGCTGTCTGCTGACGGGGGGGTCGGGTGTGAGTGTGTGCGAGTGTTTGTGTGTGTCGGGGGGGGTGTGGGTGTATAAGAGAGCGTTGGGGGAGTGTGAGGGTGTGGGGGTGGTGTTTGTCTGTCGGGGGGGGTGTCCTGTGTGTGTGTTGGGGTGTGAGTGTGCGTGTTGGGGTGTGTGAGAGTCTTGGGGTGTCGTGTGTCCTGTGTCGGGGGGGTGTCGGGGATGTGTGTGTGTGCTGTGAGCGTGTTTTGTGTGAGTGTGCATGTCGGGTCGGGGGGTGTGTGTGTGTCTTGGGGTGGTTGTGTTGGGGTGTGAGTGTTGGGTGTGAGTGTGTGTGTTGGGGTGCGTGAGTGTGTTGGGGTGTTGTGTGCCTGTGTCGGGGGTGTCTGTGTTGGGCTGTGTGTGTGTGTGTTGGGTGTGAGTGTGCGTGTCGGGGGCGTGAGTGTCTTGGGGGTGTCGTGTGTCTGTGTCAGGGGGTGTGTATGTGTGTGCGAGTGTGTTGGGGGGGTGTGTGTGTCTTGGGGTGTTATGTGTCTGTGTCGGGGGGGTGTGTGTCGGGGATGTGTGTGTGTGTGCCTATGTGAGTGTGTTGAGTGTGAGTGTGCGTGTCAGGGTTGTGTGAGAGACGGGGTGTTGTGTGTCTGTGTTGGGGGGGTGTGTGTGTGTGTTGGGTTGTGAGTGTGCATGTCGGGGTGTGTGGATATCTTGGGGGAGGTGTTGTGTGTGTGTGTGAGTGTCTTGGGGTGTTGTGTGTCTGTTTTGGGGGGTTGTGTGTGTTGGGGATGTGTGTGAGTGTGTTGCGTGTGGAGTGTGTGTCAGGTCGGGGGGTGTGAGCGTCTTGTGGGGTTGTGTGGCTGTGTTGGGGGGTGTATATGTCTGGGGTGTGAGTGTGTGTGCCGGGGGGTGTGAGTGTCTTGGGGGAGGTGTCGTGTGTGTCTGTGTGTGGGGGTGCGTATGTCTGGGTGTGATGTGTGTGTGTTGGGGGGGGTGAGTGTCTTGAGGGGGTGTGTGTGTTGTGCGTGAGTGTTGGGGGGGTGTGTGAGTGTGTCGGGGGGGGTGCGAGTGTCTTGGCGGGGGTGTGTGGGGTTGTGTGGCTGTGTGGGTGGTGAGTGGGGGGGGAAGGTGTGAGTGTGTGAGCGTGCGGGGCGTGTCTCAGGCTGTCCGGTGGGGTGTTGTGCTCCCTGCTGGGTGTTGGTGGGGTGTTTGTGGGTGTCGGGTGGGGGTGTGACGCGTGTCGGGGTGTGTTTGTGTGCCTGTATGTGTGTGACTGTCGGGTGGGTGTGTAACGGGGGGGTGACCCCCTGAGCTGTGTGTCAGGCTGCAGTTGGGGTGTTGTGTGTTTGTGAGACTCCGTGTGCGGGGTGTGTGTACATGTGACACCGTGTGCGTGTGACACGCTGAGTGGGTGTGACACGGCAGGGTGTGCGTGTGACGCTGTTCACGGGATGGGGTGACACGGGGTGGGGGGGGGTGACACCGTGGGGGTGTGACACGAGGACGGCTGTAGGTACACGGTGACACAACAACCTGTTGGGTGCCCCCCGGACGCCTGGGTCCCCCTTTTTGGGGGGGGGGAGGGTTGGGCAGCAGCTCCCTGTTGCCATGGCAACGCTGGCGCTGCCGCCTCCCCTCCCCCACCCCGCATGCTTGGGTCCCCGGGGGGGGGGAAGGGGGGGAGGGGAAGGAGGGGGTGTCTGTGGGGGGGACCCAGGCATCTGGGTGCCCCCCCCCAATTCACCACTATCTTGGGTGGGGGTCCCAGCCCCCCCTCCCCGGGGACCCAGGCATCTGGGTGCCCCCCCAAAACTCCACCAGAATTTTGGGTGGGGGGTCCCAGCCTCCCCTCCCCGGGGACTCAGGCTTCCGGGTGCCCCCCCCCTTACCCCCCCCTCCCGTTGTTTTTTTTTTCTCTCTCTGGCAGGTTCCTGGCAGCGGGGGGCTATGTCCTGTACCCCCAAATCGGCGACCGCCTGGACCTGGTGTGCCCCGGGCGCGGGGGGCGCCGGGGGGGGTTACGAGTACTACAAGCTTTACCTGGTGGGGGGGGCGCAGGCGCGACGCTGCCAGGTGCCCCCCGCCCCCACCCTCCTCCTCACCTGCGACCGGCCCCAGCGCGACGTCCGCTTCACCATCAGTTCCAGGAGTTCAGCCCCAACCTCTGGGGTCACGAGTTCCGGCGCCTCCACGACTATTACATCATCAGTGAGTCGCCCGTGAGGTCATCGAAAGGGGAGGGGGGGGGGAAACGGGGTGATGTCACCGGGGATTGACCGGAGGGGAGGGGTGACGGCACGGGGAGGTGGCGGTGGTAGGAAGGCGGTTTGGAGGGGCGTCAGCGCAGCTATTGCGTCATCGGGGAGGCCCGTGTGGGGGTCGTCGTGGGTAGTGATGTCATCGGGGAGGTGCTGGAGGGGAGTGATGTCATCAGGGTGACATCCTGGGGGATACACACACAGCGGTAGGACAGGGTTCGCAGGAGTGTCGGCACAGTTATTGCATCATCAGGGAGTCACTGGGGCGTCACGGGGGGAGTGATGTCAGCGGAAGGGGTGGTGATGTCATGGGGGGGGGTGGTGACATCACCGGGGCTCCGCCGGAGGGGCGGGATGTCGATGGGGCGTCGGGCGCGGGAGGCCACGGCGGTAGAAAAGGCCTTTGGAGGGGGTGTCCGCGGGGGGGGGGGGGCGGGGGCTGTTACATCATCGCGGGAGGGCGGTGACATCACGGGGAGGGGGTGGAGCACCTCTCGATGACCTCACTCTCCCCGCAGCCACCTCGGACGGGACCCCCCGAGGGGCTGGAGAACCGCCAGGGCGGGGCCTGCCTCACCCGCGCCATGAGGGTCACCCTGCGCGTCGGACAGCGTGAGAGCGCGGGGGCGGGGGGTGTGTGGGTGTGTCCCCCACCCGGGGGGGGGGTGGGGGGCGTGGGGGGGCACCCCTGGGTCCCCTCACTCACCCCTCCCCCCCTCCTCCCCCTCCCCTCCCCCCCAGGACCCGGGTCGGCGACGGGAGCAGGAGGGGGCAGGTACGGGGGGGGGGGGTGGGGGGGGGTGGGGGGGTCCGGATACCTGGGTCCCCCTGACCCCGCCTCCCCTGCTTCCCCCCCTCCCCCCCCCCCTTAGGCCCAGCCAATCAGACGAGCCCCCCCCCAGGTCCCGGCCCGCCCCCTCCGCAGGGGCGGGCGGGTGGCGGGGGGGGGCGGGGGGAGGGGCGGGCGGCGCTGCTGGCCTTGGCGGGGGCCGGGGGGGCTTTGTGGTGGCGACGTCGTCCTCGACGACCCCCCAAAACCCCCCGGGGGCTGCCCCGCCCCCGCCCCGCCTGCCCCGCCCCCGCCTGCCCCCTCCGCGACCTGCCCCCCCCCACCGCCCCCCCCGCCTACTACAAGGTATGAGGGGGGGGAGGGCAGGGCAAAGGGGGGGGCCAAAAGTGGGGAGACACCCCCCCTACCCCAACTCCAGGGAGGCTCCGCCCCCTCGGGAATGGGGGGGAGCCCCAAAAATGGGGGGATTCTCCCCAAAACGGTGGTCGTGCGCACACAGACCCACCCCCAGGGAGCCTCCAGGCCAGGCGGGAAGGGGGTTAATCCCGGATGCTGCTGGGGCGGGGCCTAGGCCGGGGGGGCGGGGCTTACCTAGAGGGTGTGGTCTAACTAGGGGGCAGGGCCTAGTGTAGAGTGGGGCAGCCTATCCTGGAGGTGTGATGTTGCCTGGGGGCGTGGCCTAATGTAAGGGGGCATGACCTCCGCCTGGGGGGCAGGGTTTCACCCCAGTGTGGGCGTGGCTTACCCCAGGGGAAAAAGCTTGAACCTGGGGGGGGCGGAGCTTCCCCAGCTTTGAGGCGTCACCCCCGGGGGAGTGGGCGGGTCTTGGTGCTCTCCGAGCCCCTTTGATTGGCTGTGGGGAAGCCCTGCCCACGTGACGGAAGGCGGGGCTTCCCTCAGCCACGCCCCCCCGAGGGCAGCGGGGGAGGGGCTTTCTTGCAGTAGCCGTGCTGCAAAATGGCCGCCGCCTCCGGGAGGGACCCAGGCGTCCGGGGACGGGAAGTGACGTAACGCTGCGGATGGGACTTCCTGTGGTGGAGGGCGCCGGCGAGGTGGGACTTCCTGTCGGGGCAGGAAGAGGCGGGACTTCCTGTTTGGGGCCTGGAGAGGCGGAACTTCCTGTTTGGGGGGCCTGGAGAGGCGGGGGGCTTCCTGTGTGGGCCGGAAGCAGTGCCCAGGACTTCCTGCGCAGGCCGGGGAAGAGGCGGGACTTCCTTTTTGGTCCTAGAGCCACCAGCCGGGACTTCCGGTTGTGACACTGCTGGGGGAGGGGCTTCCTCTTCCAGGAGGGGCGGGGCTTGGCGGCACTTCCTGTCCGACCTGTGGTGATTATAGAGAGTTCTTGTGCAGTCGGCTCCGCCCACCTCGATGTCAATCAAGGGTGGGGAGGGGCGGGGCCTGTGGGGGGCTCCGCCCTGGAGGCGTCGCTATGGCAGGGGGTTGTTGCTATGGCAACCGCGTCACACCCATCACACCTCACTCCAGCACATGTCACACGTCACACGCCCCGTCACGCGTCACGTTGTCACGCGTGTCACACCCGGTCACAACGTGTCACACCCTGTCGCACACGTCACACCCGGTCACATGTCACGTGTACACCTCTTCACACGTGTCACACCCATCACATGTCACACTCCCACCACACGTGTCACATGTGTCACACCCTTCCACTTGTCACCCCATCACGTGTCATACCTGACACGCCCCGTCACACGTGTCACACCCTGTCAAACATCAGATGTGGTCACACGCTGTCACAGGTCACACACCCCGTCACACGTCACACCTGTCACGTGTCACACCCGCCACATGTCACACCCCATCACACGTCCACACGTGTCACACCCCATCACGTCACACATGTCACACCCATCCCATGTCACACCACATCACACCACATCACACGTGTCACGTGTCACCCTGATTTGCGGGTCCAAAGACTCAATTCCAGTTTCCAAGCCCAAATTTTGAGGCTCCAAATGCTCATTTTTGGGGTCCAAACCCTCGGGTTTAGGGTCAAACTCTCATTCTTAGGGCCAAAAGCCTCTTTTTAGGGTGCAAAGCCTCAGTTTTAAGGCCCAAATCCGCATTTCGGGGAACAAATTCTCATTTGGGGGGTCCTAACCTCATTTTTGGGAACAAATCCTCATTTTCGGAGTCCCAACCTTCGTTTTGGAGAACAAATCCTCATTTTTTAGGGCCTCGTGCCTCGTTTTTACAGCCCTAAGCCTCATTTATCGGGTCCAAATCCTCATTTTTAGGGTCCAAAACCTCATAGTCGGAGTCTAAAGTTGCGATTTTTAGTAATGCATCTCATCTTGGGGCCCAAAGCTTCATTTTTTAGGGTCTCAAGCCCCATTTTGTGGGTCCAAACACTCAGTTTTAAGGTCCAAACCCTTAGTTTTTGTGCTCAAACCCTAATTTTTAGG
This sequence comes from Harpia harpyja, assembly GCF_026419915.1. NCBI lineage: Eukaryota > Metazoa > Chordata > Aves > Accipitriformes > Accipitridae > Harpia > Harpia harpyja. The sequence continues at coordinate 78,781 of NC_068952.1, forward strand.
GGTCCAAACCCACTTTTTCTCCTATTTTAGGGCCCAAACCCTCATTTTTAGGGTCCAAAGCCCCATTTTAGAAGTTTAAAGCCCCATTTTTGGGCACAAATCCACAGTTACAGCATCTGAAGCCTCACGGTAACGCCGCAAAGCTTCGCTTTTTAGGGTCAAAAGCAGCATTTTTAGGGTCTGAAGCCTCATTTCCAGGTCCAAACCACATTTTTAGGTCCCAAAGTCTCAATTCTGGGTTAAACCCTGCATTTTTCAGGTTCAAAGCCTCATTCTGAGGGTCGAAACCCTCCACTTTTTAGGGTCCAAAGCTCCATTTATCATCTCCAAAGCCTCTTTTTTGGGTCCAAACCCTTGTTTTTAGGGCCCCAAACTTCACTTTGAGGATCCAAAGCCTCACTTTTAGTTCCAAACCCAAATTTTGAGTGTCTGAATAATTGAGGGTCCAACCCCCCTTTTAGTGGTCAAAGCCTCTTTCTTAGGTCCAACACCTCATTTTGGGGAGTCTAAAGACCCCTTTGATTTGCCAAACTCACATTTTTTGAAGGTCCAAACCTACATTTTTAGGGCCCAAACCCTCATTTTAGGGTCAAAAGCTGCATTTTTAGGGGTCTGAAGCCTCATTTTGAGGGTCTAAAGACTCTTTTTAGCATCTAACCTCCCCTCCTTTTGGGGTAGAAAGCCTCAGTTTTAGAGCCTAAACCCTCATTTTTAGGGTGGCAAAGCCTCTTTTTAGGGTCCAAAGCTCCGTTTATAGGGTCAAAGCTTTATTTGGGGGTCCAAACCCTCATTTTTAGGGTCCAATCCCCTTTTTGGGTAGAAAGCTGCATTTTAAGGTCTAACCTCTCGTTTTAGGGCCTAACCCCTCATTTTTAGGGCAGAAAGCGCCATTTTTAGGGCCTACCCCTCATTTTTAGGGTAGAAAGACACATTTTTAGGGTCTAACCCCTCATTTTTTAGGGTCCACAGCTCCATTTATCGGCCCCAAACCCTTCTTTTTGGATCCAAACCCTCAGTTTAGGGCCTAACGCCTCTTTTTGGGTCAAATCCCACCTTTTTAAGGCCCCAACCTCCCCTCCCCTTCGCCCTCCCCTCCGTTGCCACGGTAACAGGCCGGCGCGCCCTGCCGTGACGTCACGGCGGCGGCAGCCAATCGGGGCGCGGATCGGTGGTTGTTGCTGGGGGGGGGGGGAGAGGGACGGCCGGGAGGGGCGGGGGAAGAGGGGCGGGGTCACGTGAGGGCTCGCGTGCCCTGAGGTCAACGCGGGGGGGGGGGCTCGTGCAAAGCCCCCGGGGGGCACAAGTGCGCCTGCGCGACCGTCGTGCGTCCTCGTGCAAGGCCCGGCCACGAGGGGGCCTCGTGCGAAGCCCCGGCGTCCTCGTGCAAAGGCCGCTGGGCCTCGCGCAAAGCGCTCAGGATCCTCGTGCGAAGCCCCGGCGTCCTCGTGCGAGGCGTGGCGCGAGGGGCCTCGTGTAAAGCCCGCGTCTCCCTCGCGCGAAGCCCCGGCGGGCCTCGCGCAAACCCGGACGGCACGGGGTCCTCGTGCAAAGCCTGGGCACGTGGCCTCTCGTGCAAGCCCTGCAGAGCCTCGTGCAAAACCCCACGCGTCCTCATGCAAAGCCCGGGCGTCCTCGTGCAAATCTGGACGGCACGGGGGGGGGGGGGGGGCGCCTCGTGCAAGGGCCGGGCCACGCCCCCAGCCCCCTCTTGCACACGCGTGTGCGAGCACCTCCCTCCTTCCCTCCCCCTCCCCTCCCTCGTGCGGGGGCACGCGGGGACACGGGGGGTTAAAAATAGCCGCCGCGCCCCTCCCCCCACGCCCCGGCCGTCTCGCGGCGGGGGGAGGGGGGGCGGGGCTTCGCCCGGGCGTCTAGCGTCCTCGCGGAGGGGGCGGGGCCTCGCCCGGACGCCGGGGGGGGGCGGCCCAGGCGTCCGGGCGAAGCCACGCCCCCCCGTTGGAAGAGGGCGGGGCGGTTACGCCGGGCGCACGTGCCAGCCCCGCGCGCTGCCTCCGGGCGGGGCCTTGGTGGAGCTCACGTCCCCGCCCTCCGGGGTTCATGAGCTCTCATTGGTTGGCGCCGGGTCGGGGGGGGGTTCCTATTGGCTGGGGCTGGGTGTCCCCAGGGTGTCACCAGGGGTCGGTCCCAGTGCCTCCCAGTGCCACCCAGTACCGGTCTCAGTTCCTCCCAGTGACACCCGGCAGTAACACCCCGTAGTGGTCCCAAGTACCAGCCCCAGTGCCTCCCAGTGTCATCCTGTACTGGTCCAGTTCCTCCCACTGCCACCCCGTATTGGGTCCCCAGTGCCTCCCAGTTCCTCTTAGTTCCTCCCAGTTGCCACCCTGTACTGGTCCCTGTTCCTCCAGTGCCTCCCGGTGCCAGCCCATACTGGTCCCCAGTGCCTTCCCAGTTCCTCCAGTGTCACCCAGTACCGGTCCCAGTTCCTCCCAGTGCCACCCCATACTGGTCCCAGTGCCTTCCCAGTTACATCCTGTACTGGTCCCAGTGCCGTCCCTGTCCTGGTGCCATCCCAGTCCCAGTGTCACCCCCATCCCAGTCCCAGCGCTGTCCCAGTGCCACCCCATACTGGTCTCAGTGCCACCCTGTCCCAGCACAGTCCTGGTCCCAGTGCCAACCCAGTGCCGTCCCAGTGCCCGTGCTGGTGCTCGTCCTGCCTCCAGTCCTGTTACTGGTCCCAGTGCCATCCCCATGCCATCCCAGTGCTGTCCCAGTGCCATCCTCCTGTCATCCTGGTCTCACCCCAGTTCTGTCCCAGTGTTGTTCCCCATCCCAGTCCCATCCCAGTCCTGTCCCAGTCCCATCCCAAGCCCAGTCCCATCCCAGTCCCGTCCCAGTCCTGTCCCAGTCCCATCCCAAGCCCAGTCCCATCCCAGTCCCGTACCAGTCCTGTCCCAGTCCCATCCCAAGCCCAGTCCCATCCCAGTCCTGTCCCAGTCCCATCCCAAGCCCAGTCCCATCCCAGTCCCGTCCCAGTCCTGTCCCAGTCCCATCCCAAGCCCAGTCCCATCCCAGTCCCGTCCCAGTCCTGTCCCAGTCCCATCCCAAGCCCAGTCCCGTCCCAGTTCTGTCCCAGTCCCATCCCAGTCCCGTCCCATCCCTCCCCCAGCCCTGTGGGCGGAGCCACCCACCGAACGGGGGCGTGTCTCCCCTCAGGGGGGCGTGTCCCCGCTGCCAATCGCCCCGCCCCTCCCGGCTGAAGAAGGGAGGGGTTGGGGGGGAGAGGAGAGGAGGAGGAGGAGGAGGGGGGCGTGACCGGTGGGCGGTGCCAGCGGGTGGGCGGTGCCGGTGGGCGGGGCCCGGGGCGGGCGGGGGCGCGCGGCGCTGGGTCCTTTGTTTGAGCGGAGGCCGGAGCCAGCGGAGCCGCCAGCGCCGGGGCCCGGGGCCGGGCCGGGACCCACCGCCCCCCCCAACCCCGTCCCCCCGTCCCCGTCCCCCCCGCAGGTATAACGGAGGGGACGGGACGGGGGGGGGGGACACCGAGGGAGGGGGGGTTTTGGGGAGGGGGGGGGAGTTGGGGGTGGCCGCCGGGCCGAGGCCTGGAGGGGGGGGGGGGGGGAGAAGGAGGGGGGGGTTGAGGTGAATGGCGGGGGGGGGGTAAAGCTGAGGTAAAGGGGGGGGTGCTGGCCCGCTGAGGGGATTTTAAGGGGGGGGTTGTCCTGGGGTGAGGTGAATTGGGAGGGGGGGGACCGGGTTCCCTGAGGGGAATTAAAGGGGTCCTGGGCTGAGGGGGAAGGGGGGGGGCTGATTCGCTGAGGTAAAATTAAAGGGGGTGTCAAGGCTGAGGTAAATTAGGGGGGCGTCTGGGCTGAGGTAAATTGGGGGTGTCCTGGGCTGAGGTAAAGGGGTTCTCTGGCCCCTGTTGAGGTAATTGGGGGGGGGGTGTCAAGGCTGAGGTAAATTGGGGGGGGGCTGACTTCCCTGAGGGGAATTAAGGGGGGTCCTGGGCGTGAGGGGAATGGCGGGGGGGGTAAAGCTGAGGTAAAGGGGGGGGTGCTGGCCCCGCTGAGGGGATTTTAAGGGGGGGGGGGTTGTCCTGGGATGAGGTGAATTGGAGGGGGGGGGGGCTGTGTTCCTGAGGGGAATTAAGGGGTCCTGGGGCTGAGGGGAAGGGGGGGGGCTGGTTCGCTGAGGTAAAATTAAGAGGGGGGGCAATGCTGAGGTAAATTAGGGGGGGGTTTGGACTGAGGTGAGTTGGGGGGGGTCTTGGGCTGAGGTAAATTGGGGGGGCTCTGGCCCTGTTGGGTTAAATTGGGGGGGGGTGTCAAGGCTGAGGTAAATTGGGGGGGGGGCTGAGTTCTCTGAGGGGAATTAAGGGGGTCCTGGGCTGAGGTGAATGGTGTGGAGGGGCTGATCTTGCTGAGGTAAAATTGGGGGGGGTGTCAAGGCTGAGGTAAATTGGGGGGGGGGCTGGGCTGAGGTGAGTTGGGGGGGTCTTGGGCTGAGGTAAAGGGGGGGTCTCTGGCCCTGTTGGGGTAAATTGGGGGTGGTGGTGTCAAGGCTGAAGTAAATTGGGGGGGTCCTGGGCTGAGGTAAATTGGGGGGGGGGGGGCTGTGTTCCCTGAGGGGAATTAAAGGGGTCCTGGGCTGAGGGGAAGGGGGGGGGCTGGTTCGCTGAGGTAAAATTAAGAGGGGGAGCAATGCTGAGGTAAATTAGGGGGGGTCTGGGCTAAGGTGAGCTGGGGGTGTCTTGGGCTGAGGTAAAGGGGGGGCTCTGGCCCTGTGGGCATAAATTGGGGGTGGTGGGGACAAGGCTGAGGTAAATTTGGGGGGGGTCCTGGGCTGAGGTAAATTGGGGGGGGGGGGCTGAGTTCCCTGAGGGGAATTAAAGGGGTCCTGGGCTGAGGTGAAGGGGGGGGGCTGACTTGCTGAGGTAAAATTAAGGGGGGGAGCAATGCTGAGGTAAATTAGGGGAGGGTCTAGGCTGAGGTAAGTTGGGGGGGTCTTGGGCTGAGGTAAATTGGGGGGGCTCTGGCCCTGTTGGGATAAATTGGGGGGGGGTGTCAAGGCTGAGGTAAATTGGGGGGGTCCTGGCCTGAGGAAAATTAGGGGGAGGGTCTTGGGCTGAGGTAAATTGGGGGGGGGTCTTGGGCTGAGGTAAATTGGGGGGGGGGATGTCAAGGCTGAGGTAAACTGGGGGGGGGTCCTGGGCTGAGGTAAATTGGGGGGTCTCTGGCCCTGTTGGGGTAAATTGGGGGGGGGTGTCAAGGCTGAGGTAAATTGGGGGGGGTCCTGGGCTGAGGTAAATTGGGGGGGGGTCTTGGGCTGAGGTAAATTGGGGGGGGTCTTGGGCTGAGGTAAATTGGGGGGGGGGGCTTGGGCTGAGGTAAAGGGGGGCCCCTGGCCCTGTTGAGGTAAATTGGGGGGGGTCCTGGCCTGAGGTAAATTGGGGGGGGTCCTGGGCTGAGGTAAATTGGGGGGGGTCTTGGGCTGAGGTAAATTGGGGGGTCTCTGGCCCTGTTGGGGTAAATTGGGGGGGGGTCTTGGGCTGAGGTAAATTGGGGGGGGGGCTTGGGCTGAGGTAAAGGGGGGCCCCTGGCCCTGTTGAGGTAAATTGGGGGGGGTCCTGGCCTGAGGTAAATTGGGGGGGGTCCTGGGCTGAGGTAAATTGGGGGGGGTCTTGGGCTGAGGTAAATTGGGGGGTCTCTGGCCCTGTTGGGGTAAATTGGGGGGGGGTGTCAAGGCTGAGGTAAATTGGGGGGGGGTCCTGGGCTGAGGTAAATTGGGGGGGGGTCTTGGGCTGAGGTAAAGGGGGGCCCCTGGCCCTGTTGAGGTAAATTGGGGGGGGTGTCAAAGCTGAGGTAAATTGGGGGGGGGCTCTGGACTGAGGTGAATTGGGGGGGTCCTGGGCTGAGGTAAATTTGGGGGGGGCATCTTGGGCTGAGGTAAATGGGGGGGTCTGCCCCCCCCCAGGTAAATTGGGGGGTGTCTGGGCTGAGATAACTGGCGGGGGGGGATGTCCCCTGAACCTTCTGGGGTAAATGGGGGGGGGGGTCTGGGCTGGGGTAAATTTGGGGTGTCCTGACCCCCCTGAGGTAAATGGTGGGGGGAGGGGTTGACCCCCATGGTGTGAATTGGGGGGTCGTCTGAGGTGAGGTAAATGGAGGGGGCTGGGCTGGGGTAAATGGAGGAGGTAAATGGGGGGGGCTCTGGGCTGAGGTAAAAGAGGGGGGTCCAGACTGGGGGGGGGTGTCCTTGCTGCAGTTATGGGGGTGCAGACAGGCCCCCCCCACTCTGGGGAGCAGCTCTTGTGCCTTTGGGGGGGGTTACATCTGGGGGGGAGTGTCACATTTGGGGACACTGCCCCCCACGGGGAGCCCTCGAGCACTTAAGCCCCCCCAAATTCCCATTTTTCACCCCAAATTAGGGGGGGGCTCCAACACACCTGGGTCTTAAAGGGCCACCACAGCTCGGGGGGGGGGGAGCCACCTCATGTGACCCCCCCCCACGTGCCTCAGTTTCCCCTCGTGGGGAGATGTCCCCCCCATTTTGGAGAGGGGTGATCCCCCCAAATCCGGGGGGGGGCACTTCCTGTGAGGGGAGGGGAGCAGCCAATCAGGATCCCTTGTGGAGACCCCCCTGCCCCCATTGCCCCCCATCCCCCCATTTCCATGGGGGGGCGGGGGCACAGACAGGGTTTTGGGGGTGGCTGTGAGGTTTGGGGGGGGTCAGGAGGTCAAAGTTGGGGGGGCTGGGTATGGGGGGGCATGGGTGGGATTTTGGGGGTGTCAAGGGGGCATGGAGGGGATTGGGGGGTGTTGGGGTGTCTGGGGGGCATGGGTTAAATTCGGGAGGTGTCGGGGGGGCCTGGGGGTGTTGGGGTGTCTGGGTAGGATTTGGGGGTGTCAGGGGCCCTGGGGGTGTTGGGGTGTCTGGGTGGGATTTGGGGGTGTTGGGGGGCCTGGGGGTGTTGGGGTGTCTGGGTGGGATTTGGGGGTGTCAGGGGGGGCCTGGGGGTGTTGGGGTGTCTGGGTGGGGCATGGGGGAACTTGGGGGGGTTGGGAGGGGCTGTGGTTTGGGGGTGCATCAGGGTCTGGTTGGGGAGAGGGGACAAAATGGGAAAGGGGGGGTCTGGCCCAGCACCCCCCCACCCTGGGGTGCAGCGAGTTTGCAAGGGCTCAGTCCCTGTCCCCCCCTTTTACCTCTCCCTCCCCCCCGGGGCTGTTTCATCACCGGCTCTTGCGTCAGCACCCGGACGCCCGGGTTCCCCCGGGGTGGGGCTGGGGGTGCCTGGGGCACCCGGACACCTGGGTCCCGTCCCCCCCCATCCTTGTCTCCCCCCCCTTCACTGGGGCCAACCTGGGTGCCCCGGGCTGGGCTGGGTGCGGCACCCTGATAAGGTGGGTGTGGGAGCACTGGGAGGGCAGGGACTGGCCATACTGGGAGCACTGGGGGTTGGGAGCGGCGGGTGAAGGCTCCACTGGGAGCACTGGGAGCCCAGAGTGCCAGGTAAGGGCTGTACTGGGAGCTGGGGGTACCAGCTAAGGACTACACTAGGAGTACTGGGAGCTGGGGGTGCCAGGTAAGGGCTATACGGGGAGTACTGGGAGCTGGGGGTGCTGTGTAAGGGCTACACTGGGAGCTGGGAGTGCAGTGTAAGAGCTGTACTGGGAGTACTGGGAGCCAGGAGTGCTATCTAAGAGGTGTACTGGGAACTGGGGGGTGCCATGTCGGAGCTGTACTGGGAGTACTGGGAGTTGGGAGGGCAGTGTAGGAGCCGTACTGGGAGCTGGCATTGCTACGTAAGGGCTGTACTGGGAGCCAGGAGTGCCACCTAAGAGCTATACTGGGAGTACTGGGACCTGGCATTGCCATGTAAAAGCTATACGGGGAGGCCAGAGTGCAGTGTAAGGGCTGTACTGGGAGTACTGGGAGTGCTGTGTAGCAGGTATATGGGGAGCATGGAGTGCTGTCTAAGAGGTATACTGGGAATACTGGGAGCCAGGAGTGCCATCTAAGAGGTATACGGGGAGTTAGAGATTGTAACGAATGGTCTTACTGGGAACTGGGAGTGACCACTGTGGGGGATACTGGGAGCACTGGGAGTGGGAGGTATCGTGTGTACTGGCAGCACTGCGTAAAGTCTATACTGGTCGTAGAGGGAATGTCGGGTCTTACTGGGAGCCAGGAATGACAGTTACTGGTGTTACTGGGAGCTGGGAATGACAGCTGCTGGGTATGCTGGGAGCTGGGAGTGTTGTGTACTGGGCATACTGGGAACTGGGAGAGCTGTGTAAGGGCTATACTGGGAGTACTGGGGGCAGGTAATGGTGTTACTGGAGCTAAGAGTGAGAGATACTGGGTATACTGGGTGTACTGGGAGTGACAGGTGTTGGTATACTGGGAATACTGGGGCCTAGGAGTGATGGGTAATGGTCCTACTGGGAGCTACTGGGTGTATTGGGAGATGGGAGCCAGAGTGGAGAGGGAGTACTGGGAGCGGAGAGGGACAGGTATTGGAGAACGGGGTGTACTGGGAGCGAGGGGTAATGGGTATACTGGGAGGACTGGGAGGGACAGGTGTTGGCTGTACTGGGAGCTGGGAATGGCAGGTACTGGTCATACTGGGAGCACTGGGTGCGTGAGTAACAGCTAACGGTTGTACTGGGAGTGCCAGTACTGGTCATACTGGGAGCACTGGGAATGGAAGTGGCAGGTAATGGCCATACTGGGAGCTGGGAAGGGGAGACACTGGTCATAGTGGGGATACGGGGAGCATGAGTGACAGCTGACGGCCGTACTGGGAGCTGAGAGCACCAGTACTGGTCATAGTGGAGCCACTGGGAGCAGCACCCCCAGTTCATACTGGGTTACTGCTCTACTGGTCCCAGTATGGGACTGGGGGGGTTGGGGAGGGGGGTCTCCAGTGCTTCCCAGTGCCTCCCACTAACGGTGTGCCCCTCCCCAGATCCAGGCCATGGCTGGCGAGTAGCCCCTCCCCCGCACCGGCGCCGGACCCGCTGCCAAGTGAGTGCCCCGCCCCCTCGTGCCCTGCCCCCTCGTGCCCCGCCCCCTCGTGCCCCACCCATGTGCAGGGAGGGGGGATGACATACAAAAGGCATGTGTGCACATGGGGTCGTGTGTCGTGGGCGTGTCCATACGCACACGCGTGTGCCCCGGGGCTGGAGCTCACGCGTCGGTGGTGACATCACGTGTGCGGCTGTGCCGGATGCCACACACGTGTATTCACACGCGTGTTCACACACACGTGGCTTCAGGAACTGCACACGCAGGGTCACGTGTGTATGTGTGTGCACACACGTGTACGCCGGGCTGTGCACACATGTACGGCAGGCTTTGATACGGTGTCACGCACACGTGTACACGACAGACGATACAACGCGCACGCGGGGGGCCTTGTGCCTGTGTACATGTGTCGGTGCACACAGGCGTTACAACACGCATTACAACACGCACATGGGTGTGCTTGTGCCCGTGCACACATGTCAGGGTGTACACACATGTAGCAACAGGTGTTGACAGCACACGCACGGGTGTACTTGTGCCCCTGTGCACACGCCAGGGTGTACACACAGGTAAACAGGCGGTGCAACATGTATATGTGGGTACTTGTGTCTGTGCACACATGTCAGGGTGTACATGTGTGTTACAACAGGCGTTACAACACACAGATGGGTGTACTTGTGCCCATGTACACATGTTAGGCTGTACATGTGTGTTACAAAATGCACACAGGTGTATTTGTGCCCTTGTACACGTGTCAGCGTGCACGTGTGTGTTACAACAGGTGTTACACCACACGTGGGTGTACCCGTGCCCGTGTGCACACGCACAACACACACATGGCCTCACACAGACACGGGGTTGCTGCATGTACATACGTGCCTGTTGGTGTGCAAAAACCTGCCGGCCCGTGCACACTTGTGGCAGGTGTGTTTGAGCACACGTGTGTTCCTCAGGCCTCTCCTTTACACAGGTGTGCACACACATGGTCTGTGTTCAGCCCTGCCAGTGCTTGCACACACATGTGCACAAGTCATTGTTACACGGAGGACGGTGTTACACGCAGTGAGGACAGCGTCACGTGTGCAGTGTTACATGTACACAGAGGACAGCCTTACATGTCAGATGGTTACATGCGTGTTGCATGCAGAAGACCATGTTACATGCAGAACTGTTACACGTGCTGTGTTACAGGCGAGCCCACGCAGCATTACACACGTGTTACATGGAAAACTGCGGTGCGTGCACGGCTGTTACGTGGAGAACAGTGTTGTGTGTGCGGGGTAGACAGCACTACATGCCAGCAGCATTACACACGCACACAGAGAAGACACGTGTGTGCCACTGGACTGTAGATGGAGGGCTGTTGCATGTTTACACGCATCCGCACGCAGAGCAGAGCGGTAGATGCTGTTACACGAGTGTGCACACAGGTGTTGAGCAGTGTTACACGCACACAGAGGCAGCGTCACACGGATGGTCTTTCACACACATGGTGGAGGGCGTCACGGGTGGTGTCACACGTGTGTGAACAACGGTGTTACGTGTATGACTTACACGTGTTACACAGCATGGTTTCATGTGTTACACACGGATGACAGCATTACAGACATGTTACATGTAGGACAGCAGCATTACACGGTACACACGTATGACAGTGCTAGACATGTTACTCGTGTATGGCACCGTTATACACATGGTGTTACACGCATAACAGCGTTACACCTGTGTTACATGCATAGGACAGCATGCCACATGTTACACACCAAAACCAGTGTCACATGTGTGTTATGCACAGTTACACACATGTTACGTATGACAGTGTTGCAGCGGTGTTACACTCGGAGAACACAGTTACACCTGTGTTATACGCATATGATTGTTACACAGGTGTTACACCCAGAGAACATGGTTACACCCATGTTACAACCCCAGAGGACGTGGTTACACCTGTGTTACACATGTATGACAGTGTTAGGCTGGTTTTACAAGCCAAGGACACGCTTACACCCATGTTACACACGTATGACAGCATTACCCAGGTGTTACACCCGTGTTACACACATATGACAGCGTTACCCAGGGGTTACACCCTGAGGACACGCTTATACCTGTGTTCCACACATATGACAGCATTACCTGGGTGTTACACCTTGAGGACACGCTTACACCCATGTTCCACATGTATGACAGTGCTACCCGGGTGTTAAACCCCAAGGACACGCTTACAGCCATGTTACACATGTATGACAGCATTACCCAGGTGTTACACCCGTGTTACACACATATGATAGTGTTGCCCGGGTGTTACACCCATGTTATACACACATTACAGCGTTACTCGGGTGTTACACCCTGAGGACACGCTTACACCCGTGTTACACACGTATGACAGTGTTACCCAGGTGTTACACCTGTGTTACACACGTATGACAGCATTACCCAGGGATTACCCCCTGAGGACATGCTTACACCTGTGTTCCACATGTATGACAGTGTTACCTGGGTGTTACACCCTGAGGACACGCTTACACCGGTGTTACACCCGTGTTACACCGGTATGACAGCGTTACCCGGCTGTTACACCCGCGTTACACACGCATGACAGCATTACACAGGTGTTACACCCCGCGGACACGCTTACACCCGTGTTCCACGCGGTTCTCGGCATCGCCCGCGTGTTCCGCACGCCCGTACACACGCCGGACGTCCCCGTGTGCCTCCCACGCGCCTCTGCCCGACCGCGTCACCGTCTGGCGGCGTCACCGTCGCCGTCACCCCCCCCTTCCCCCCCCCGTCGCCCTTCCTCCCCCCGGGGGCGGCTCCGCTGCGTCACCGGAACTCCTGACTCAACGGTCTGACCGGAACCGGCCGCCCCACGGCCGCCCCACGGCCGCCCCACGGCCGCCCCACGGCCGCCCCGGTGAGCAGAGGTGCTGCCCCACAGTCTCACTGGCTGCCCCACAGCAGCAGCCTCTGCCCCACGGCTGCCCCACAGCAGCACCCACCACCCCACGGCTGCCCCCACACCCCAAGCTCCCTGTGCCTCAGTTTCCCCCCAGCCCGAGACCCCCCTCCTGGGGGGGGGTGTGTGCGACAGGACTGGGGACACGCATGTGACACACGTGTGACATGCATGTGGCCTGGCCTGGGAGGCCGTGACACGTGACGGTGCGTGGTGGTGGTTGTCACACGCGTGTGCGCTGGGTGTCACGCGCGGTTGTTCCCCAACTGGGTGTCGTTGTGCGTGGGGTCACGTGGGGTCGCACACGGGGTCACACGTGTGTCCAGTTGTGTGTCCCGTGTCGGCCTGGGGGGGTTGTACTTGTCACCCCGGGTTTCACCCGTCCTCACGTCACCCCGCGTGTCCCCGTGTCACCCCGTGTCCCCGTGTGTCCCCGCGTGTCTGGGTACCCCGGTGTCTCCATGTCACCCCGTGTCCTTGCGTGTCCCTGCGTGTCCTCTGTCCCCACATGTCTCCGTGTCTCATGTGACCCTGGATCCCCGTGTCCTCGCCTGCCCCCCTCCATGTCCCCGTGTCCCCCCGTGTCCTCCATCCGTGCCACTGTCCCCATGTCCCCACGCGTGTCCGTGTCCTTCCTGCATCCCCGTGTCCCCACGTACCCTCCCTGTGTCCCCACGTGTCCCCACATGTCCCCACGTCCCTCCCTCTGTCCCCGTGTCCCGTGTCCCCCTGCATGTCCGTGTCCCCATGTGCCCCCCCGTGTCCCCACGTCCTCCCTCTGTCCCCGTGTTCCCATGTCCCCACGTGTGTCCGTGTCCCCGTGTCCCTGTGCCCCCGTGCCCTCATGTCCGTGTCCCCGTGTGCCCTCTCTGTGTCCCCACGTGTCCCCGTGCCCTCCCCATGTCCCCACGCGTGTCCCTGTCTCCCTGCGTGCCCGTGTCCCCATGTCCCCGCGTGGCCCTGCCCGTGTCCCCACGTGCCCTCCCCGTGTCCCTGCGTGTCCCTGCCTCCCCCCCGTGTCCCATGTCCCCCCCATGTGCCACGTCCCTCTTGTGTCTTGTGTCCCCCCTCCCACTTTCTGTGCCCCCCGTGTGCCATGTCTCTGTGTCCCCTGTCCCCCTCCGTGTCTGCTTTGTCCCCCTCATGTGCCATGTCCCCCCCATGTCCCATGTACCCCCCGTGTCCCCCCCCACATCTCCCCTCAGTGTCCCATGTCCCCCCGTGTCCTGTGTCCCCCATGTCCCCCCAATGTCCCTGTGTCCCCTGTTCCCCCAAATGTCCGCATGTCCCCCCATGTCCCCTGTCCCCCTTTGTCCCCCCTCAATGTCCATGTCCCCCATGTCCCCTGTCCTCCCCGTGCCCCTGTGTCCCCTGTTCCCCCCCCCCCCCAAATGTCCTGGTCCCCTGTCCCCCCCCAATGTCCCCTGTCCCCCCATGTCCCATGTCCCTTCCCATCCCCCTGTGTCCCCTGTTCCCCCCCCCCCAAAGTGTCCCCCCTCCCGTGTCCCCCCACACCGGGATCCCCCCCCCAGCACCACACGATGTCACGGGCGTCCGGCTGACGTCACCGTCACCTCGCCGGGAAGGCGGCGGCGGCGGCGGGGGGGGGGGGGGACAACCCACGCGGGCCCACCGCGGCAATGAGTCACCCCGTGTCACCCGTCCGCCACGCGGTGACGGGGACGCGGGGACACCGGCAGAACCGTCGCACGCGGCGCCCGCGGCACACGCTGCCCCACACGGCACCGGGTAAGGGCCCCGCGGCACCGGCACCGGCACGCCGGGGGTCACGTGTGGGGCGGGGGGGTGTCATGCGTGTGGGGCTGTTGCGGGGGGGTTGCGTGTGCGACGGCGGTTGTGCGTGAGCGGGGTCACGCGTGTGCGGTTGTGGGTCACGCGTGTGCGGTTGTGGGTCACCCAGTGTGGGGCACACATGTGATTGTAGGTCACGCGTGTGCAGTCGTAGGTCACGCGTGTGCGGTTGTGGGTCACCCAGTGGGGGTCACGCATGTGCGGTTGTGGGGCACGTGTGCGGTTGTAGGTCACGCGTGTGCGGTGGTGGGTCTCCCAGTGTGGGGCACACATGTGTGGTTGTAGGTCATGCGTGTGCAGTTGTGGGTCATGTGTGTGGTTGTGGGTCACCCAGCGTGGGGCACGCGGTGTGCGGTTGTCGGTCACGTGTGTGGTTGTAGGTCATGCGTGTGTGGTTGTGGGTCACCCAGTGTGGGGCACGTGTGTGCGGTTGGTCGGTCACGTGTGTGGTTGTAGGTCATGCGTATGCAGTTGTGGGTCACCCAGTGTGGGGCACACGTGTGGTTGTAGGTCACCCACTGTGGCTGTGGGTCATGCGTGTGCGGTTGTGGGTCATGCGTGTGCGTCGTAGGTCACGTGTGCAATTGTAGGTCATGGATGTGTGGTTGTAGGTCACACGTGCAGTTGTGGGTCACTCAGCGGTGGTCATGTGTGTGCAGTTGTGGGTCACCCAGTGTGGCTGTGGGTCATGTATGTGCAGTTGTAGGTCACGTATGCAGTTGTAGGTCACACGTACAGTTGTAGGTCATGTATGCGCAGTTGTGGGTCACCCAGTGTGGGTCATGCATGTGGAGTTGTAGGTCAGTCACATGTGCAGTTGTGGGTCATGCGTGTGTAGTTGTGGGTCACGTGTGTGCGGCTGTGGGTCACACAAGTGGGGCTGTTGCGTGCAGTGGTTGTGGGGTGGGGAGGTTGCCTGTGCGATGGCGGTTCTGCGTGATCGCAGCTCACGCGTGTGCACTTGTGGGTCACGTGTGTCCCACAGAGCCAGGGCTGCGGTGGCGTGTTCGGGCGGTTCCGTGTGGCCGTGGGTCGTGTGGGGGTGGCGCATGTCACCGTCACGCGTGTCACCATCACACGTGTAACTGTCACGTGTGTCACAGTTGTGTGATGGTGTGTCAGTGCGGTGTGACCGTGCGTGATGGCGGGTCACGTGTCGGGGCATGTTATTGCGTGTTGTGCGTGTAACTGTCACACTTGACGGTGTTTGGGTTGGGAACGGGGCAGGGACACGGGTGACGCGGGGTGACACGGGTGACACAGGTGTGCGTGTTAGCCCATGGCACCCACCTGACACGGAGCGCCACGCGTGTCAGCCCGTGTGGCACCCGCCGTGTTGCGCGACGGCCCCGGGTGATGTGTGATGATGTCACGCGAGGGTTTTGGCATGTTGCGGTGACGGCGGGGGGGGTCGTGTGTGTGTCTAGTTGCCAGTGACATCGTGGCGAGCTGGGGGGGGCGGCTGTGATGTCACACGTGTGTTGTGCGTGTCACGGTGACACCGGGCAGGTGTCGTTTCCCTTCAGCGCCTCTTTACGGGGCGGCCGTGGGGCGGCTGTGTATCGTGCCCCCCCCGCCGCCTTCCCGTCAGCCGTCGCCTTCCCGCTCGCCGTGGGTGCCGTGGGGTTTCCCTCGGCCACCCCCGCCCCACGGCTCCCCACGGCTGCGTGTCTCATCCCCGTCCGTCCGTCCCCCCCCCCGTCATGGGGCGGCCCCAGAATTCCCCCGTGGGGGCGGCCGGGATGGGCACAGCTGGGGGGGGGGGGGGGGGGCGTGGGGGAAGCCCCTGCCCCATAGCGGGGTGTCCTGCCCCCCAACTGCCCCCCCAGGGCCTCCTGCCCCACGGCTGCTCCCCCAGGGCCTCCTGCCCCCTAACTGCCCCCCAAGTGCCCCCCCAAGTCCTTCTTGCCCCACAGCTGCCCCCCAAGTGCCCCCTGCCCCACATCTGCCCCACAGCGGTTCCCCCCCCAGGTCTCTGCCCCCAGGGGGCGGGGCTCCGCCTTTCCCTGCCCTCATTGGCCAGCACCAGCCTAAGCCCCTCCTTGCCATTGGTCACCCGGTAGGCTGAGCTAGAAGACGGATGGGAAAGATGATTGGCTGCCAGGCGAGGGGCGCCCTGTGATTGGCCGGATTCCTGGAGAGCGTCGCCGGATAGGTGAGGGGGGCGTGGCCGAGACGAGGGGGCGGGGCCTCGGCGGGGGTGGGGGCTGTCTTGCCTGAAACCCCGCCCACGTGGGTCACGTCATCCAAGTGCCCCGCCCACTTCCGCCCCACGTTGCTCTTGCTTCTCCTCTCCCCGCCCCCCTCCCGCCCCCCCCGAGGGCTGCCCCATAAGTGTCCCCCCCCGCCCCATAACCACCCCCCTGCCCCATAACTGCCCCATAACCGCCCCCCGCCCCATAACTGCCCCCCACTGCCCCATAACCGCCCCCTAACTGCTCCCTCGTGCCCCTACCTGCCCCCCAAGTGCCCCCCATGACCCCTAACCCCCCCGTAACCCCCCGATCCCCGGTGCCCCCCCCCTCCACCCCCCAACCCTCAATGCTCCCCCCCAGGCTCCTTGACCCCCCCGACCCCCCCATGACCTCTGACCCCTTTGCCCCCCCCCCCCCCCCCCCAGGTGTATGCGGCAGTGAGGGAGGGGCCGCCCCAGCCCAGCAGCCGCCCCCCCCCGCCCCCCCCCCGGGGCTGCCCCTGACCCGCCCCCCGCGGGGGGGCCCGGGGGGAGCCAGCCCTCCGGCGCCCCAGGAGTGGTGAGTTGGGGAGGGGGGATTTGGGGGGAGCTATGGGGCTGGTTTGGGGGCCTATGGGGCACTTTGGGGGGGCTATGGGTGGCATCTATGGGGCAGGTAGGGTGCCCACTGTGGGGCAGGAGGTATCTATAGGGCAGGGAGTATCTATGGGGTGGGAGCTGTTTATGGGACGGGCAGGGGGTAGCTATGGGGCAGGGGCTATCTATGGGGTGGGAGCTCTTTATGGGACAAGTAGGGGGCTATCTATGGGGCAGGGGCTATCTATGGGGCAGGGGGTATCTATGGGGTGGGAGCTCTTTATGGGACGGGCAGGGGGCTATCTATGGGGCAGGGGGTATCTATGGGGTGGGAGCTCTTCATGGGACGGGCAGGGGGTAGCTATGGGGCAGGGGTGCGTGGGGCTGACGTGCCGTGGGGCAGGCTGGATGCATCGCACCGTGGAGCCGCTGGGGGGCCGGGCCGGACGGGACCCCTTCACCGTGGGGAGCCTGGCTGCGGCGGGGCCTGGGCCGCCTGCCCCCCCGCCCCTGGCTGACCGGCACCAGGTACCCTGCCCCACACCGCCCCACGGGGACCCCCACCCCTGCCCCACACCGCCCCACGGGGACTCCCACTGCCCCAGACCACCCCACGGGGACCCCCACCCTAGGATGGGGTGCCCACGCTGCCCCACTCTGCCCCACACCACCCCATGGGGACCCCCACTGCCCCACACCACTCCACGGGACCTCCACTCTGCCCCACACCACCCCACACTGCCCCACGGGGACCCCCACGCTGCCCCACACCGCCCCACACTGCCCCATGGGGACCCCCACACCACCCCACACCGCCCCACAGGGACCCCCACGCTGGCCCACACCGCCCCACACTGCCCCATGGGGACCCCCCACTGCCCCACAGGGTCCCCATATCCCCGGGGGGGGGTCGGGGGGTGTCCCTGTGCCCCACAGGGTGGGGGTGGAATCCCCCCCATATCCTGGGGGGGGGGGGTCCCTGTGCCGCAGAGGGGTCCCCCCCAACCCGGGGGTCCCCCCCACATCTCCCCATGCCCCCCTCCAGGTGTTCTTCCAGCATCGGGCAGGCGCAGCTGCCCCCCCACCTCGCGCCCCCCCCCAGCGGCAATGGGGTCCCCTCCCACAAGCCCTACTTCCCCCCAGGGTAAGTGCTGACCCCCAAGTCTGTCCCCCCACTGCGGTGTCCCCCCCTGGTGTCCCATGTGTCCCCCCTCCCCGTGTCCCCCCCCCCAGCAGCCAGAGCCCATCCAAGACTGCTTGGGGGGGGGGGTGCCTCTGTGGGGCTGAGCCCCCCTATGTCCCCCCCCAACCACCTTGTGTCCCCCCGACCCACATGTCCCCCTCCCTGACCCCTGTTGTCCCCCCCCTGCAGTGTCCCCCCCATGTCCCCTTGCCAGAGTCCACCCAGGGCTGGAGGGGGGGGGACACACGTCTATGGGGCTGAGCCCCCCATGTCCCCACCCAGGGGTGTGGGGGGACACACATCTATGGGGCTGAGCCCCCCGTCCCCCCCCCAGGCTGCTAGAGTCCTGCAGGGCTGCGTGGAGGGGACATCTATGGGGCTGAGCCCCCACGTCCCCCCCAGGGGTCCGGGGGGGACACATCTATGGGGCTGAGACCCCCTGACCCTGTGTCCCCCCCAGGGCCCCCCCCCGGGCCCCCCCCGGGACGCTGGAGTCCCTGCAGGGCTGCGTGCGGGCGCTGCAGCCGCAGCCCTGGGAACCGCCGGGGCCGATGGCCGAGGCCCCCCCGGAGCTGGAGGACCCCCCCAGCTGCTACCACAGCCCCGCTCGATGTCACCGAGGCCACCGCGGGGACATCGCCGCCCGCATCGGGCGCCTCCAGCAGGTGGGGACGCGGCGGAGGGGGGGGGGACACACGGGGATGGGGGGGGACACGGGGTTGTGGCTGTGGCGCCTACGGTGACGTCGGTGCTGGCGTCGGGTGACAGCGGCAAGTGGGGACAGTGGGGGACATGAGGGGGACAGCGGGACAGGGCTCCGCGGTGCTGCCACCGCGGCTGTGGCACTGGCAGGGACGTGGGTGACACAGGGACACAGAAGGACACATCGAGAGGGGCTCAGGGGACACCGAGTGACACGGGGACACCGAGGGACACGCAGGGCCAGGGGTGCAGGGGACACGGGGTGACGGTGCCAGCGCTGTCCCCTGCGTGGGTGACGTCCCCGTCGGTGGCACTGTCCCCTGCGTGGCTGCTGTCCCCTCCATGGGTGACGTCCAGCGGTGGCTGTCCCCACGGCGGGTGACGTCTCCACGGCGGGTGACGTCTCCACGGCGGGTGACGTCCCCATGGCGGGTGACGTCCCCACGGTGGGTGACACGTGCCGGCGGCACTGTCCCCTCTGTGGGCGCTGTCCCCACAGTGGGTGACACCTGACGGTGGTGCTGTCCCTGTAGTGGGTGACATCCCATGGTGGGTGACACCTGGCAGTGGTGCTGTCCCCACGGTGGGTGACACCTGCTGGTTGACACTGTAGCCTCCATGGGTGCTGTCCCAGCCGCCGGGTGACAGCCGGTGGTGGCATTGTAGTCCCTGTTGGTGCTGTCCCCGTGGTGGGTGACACCCAGTGGTGGCACTGTCCCCATGGTGGGTGATATCCCATGGTGGCACTGTCCCCATGGTGGGTGACACCCGGTGGTGGTGAAGTCCCTGCAGTGGGTGACACCTGGCAGTGGCACTGTCCCCATGGTGGGTGACATCCCATGGTGGGTGACACCTGGCAGTGGCACTGTCCCCGTGGTGGGTGACACCCAGTGGTGGCACTGTCCCCATGGTGGGTGACATCCGGCGGTGGTGAAGTCCCTGTGGTGGGTGACACCCGGCGGTGGGTGACCCCCGTGGGTGTGACTGTCCCCAGGCCCAGCTCTGGAGCTTCCCCTCGGGCCCCGTGTCCCCCCCCCGGGCCAGGACCCTGCCCCCCCTCCAGCAGGTCTGGAGCCTGCTGCACCCCGAGGTGACACGGGGGGGGACACGGGGGGGACACCAGGGGGGATGGGGGGCACTGGGGAGGGGGAGAGGGGACACTGGGGACACTGGGAATGGGATACTGGGGGCGCTGGGGCGCACGAGGAGTGGAGGTACTGGGGAAACTGGGAATGGGGACACTGGGGGCGCTGGGAATGGGATGCTGGGGAAACCAGGAATGGAGATGCTGGGGAAACTGGGAATGGGGACAGGGGACACTGGGGATGCTGGGAATGGAGATGCTCAGGGCACTGGGGATGCTGGGAATGGAGATGCTCAGGGCACTGGGGATGCTGGGAATGGAGATACTGGGGAACCTGGGAATGAGAACAGGGGACACTGGGGATGCTGGGAATGGAGATGCTCAGGGCACTGGGGAAACTGGGGGTGCTGGGAATGGAGATGCTCAGGGCACTGGGGAAACTGGGAATGGGGACAGGGGACACTGGGGGCACTGGG
>NC_068952.1:99254-151218 GCF_026419915.1 Harpia harpyja
AAAGTGGGAGATCTGGATTTTAGAACTCCCCATTTGCTCAGAAATGGGCAAATGTGGATTTTAGAACCCCTTCTTTTTCCAGAAAAGCTCAGAAATGGGTAAATTCGGAATTTAGAACCCTTTCTTTGTTCCAAAATGCTCAGAGGTAGGTAAATTGGGATTTGAGACACCCCCCCTTCCCCCCCCCCCCGAATGCTCATAAATGGGGAGATTTGGATTTTAGATCTCTCCAAAATGCTCAGAAATGGGTAAATTCAGATTTTAGAGTTCCCTCTTTTCCGGAAAAACTCAGAAATGGGTAAATTTGGGTTTTAGCCCTACTTCTTTTCCCTCCGAAACCTGCTTTGAAACAGGCAAATCTGACTTCCCAGCACAGCCTCCCAAGCTGCTGCTGCTTCCCTGGCCGTTTCCTTTGGCTTTTTCTTGGCTTTTTTGGCAATTCTTTAATTATTTTTTCTCTCCGCAGCCCCAATCCTGCAAATGCTCCATGTGGGGCTGAGCAGACATCCCTGAATCAGCCCCCAAATTCACTTTTTTAAACTTTTTTTCTCCCCAGAACAGCCCTGATACCTGGGGTTTTTTAAACTTTTCTCTGTTCAGAGCAGCCTTAATACCCATTTTTAAAAATTTTTTCTACCCATAGCACCAATAATAGTTTTTTTTTTTAACCTTTCTCTCCCCAGAACAGCAGTATTGCACATTTTTAATGTTTCGCCCTGCAGCAGGAGCAGCGGGAGGCCAGCCTCCGTCTGTCTGTCCGTCCGTCCCCCTCCGGACAGTGAGCTGGGCGCTCAGGGTTCCCCGGATTTGAGGTGAAAAAACACTTTTTCCCCACTTCCCCAGCAGGAAGCTGACCCCCTCCCCCTCCTCCGCAGCTGAAACTTGTTGGGTTTTTGTTGGTTTTTTTTATTATTTTTTCCTTTTTTTCCCTATTTTTGCCATTTCCAGCCTGTCCCGGCTGAGAACAATGGCGTCGACCAGGGACGCGGCGGCGGTTTGAGTGCTGGGAGGGGGGGGGAGCACCCACACCGACAAATTTTCATTTAAAAAAACCCCAAAAAGCCAAAATCCAGGCAAAAAGTTGAGGGTTTTTTTCCACTGTGTCACCAAGTTGTGGACCAAAGGCCCGGCCGGCTGCCCCACCAGCGGGGCCAGCCAGAAAACGGGGTAAAACCCCCCAAGAAGAGCCAAACTGGCAATTTTTTTCCACTGTGGGAAAAACTGGTGCCTCGATGCGCCGTTTGCCTCATTTTTTCCCTTTTTTTTCCCCCATTTTGGAGGACGCCTCACCTCTTTCTTTGTTCAAACTCTTTCCTCCCCTTTTGCAGAATCACTCCTCTCTTGATTTTTCCTTTTTTTTTCCTTTTTTCCCGTTTTTTTCACCTTTTTCCCCTTTCTGCATGCTCGCTGTTAATTTTCATTAATTTTCTCCTTTTTTTTTTTTTTCCGGCTTTTTCTCGCGCCTGTTCGCAGCCGTGGCTGCCCGAGGTTGGGGGGGGGGGGTGCTTTGTGTCTGGCAGCTGCCTACCAGCGCAGGCAGCGAGCGGGTGTGCGCCTTTCCCCCCCCTCCATCACCCACCCCCCCTCCCTGTCCGGGTGTCTACGTTTTTTTTTTTTTTTCTCGAGGTGCGGGGAGTGGGAACGTCACGTGTGTGGAAAATTCTCGTTGATGGTTTGCCAACGCGCCCCGGCTCCCCGCGCATGTCTGCTGGTCTTGGGGGGGGGCGGGCAGGAATGGGATGGGGGGGGGAAGAAGAGGTGTTGAGGGGGGAAACACCCCCCAAAATGGCAGGATCAGGCCTGGTGGGGCTGAGCCCCGTCCCGGCGAGCGGCTGTGTCCTGCGGGGAGCACCCGAAGGTGACGGTGGGCGAGGGGGGGGGGAACAACGTGGTGATGGGGGGAAATTGGTGGAGGGGGAAGAGGGAGGGCAGGATCCAGCCCGGCACAGAAAAAAGCAGGAAAAGAAAAAGGGGGGGTGGGGGTGGTTTTTTGGTTGCCTTTTTTTTTTTTTTTTTTTTCCCCCTTACCATTTTCCGGCATCGCCCCCCCCTCCACGGCCCTGCACGCCCAGAGCGGGGGGGGGGTTGGCGTTATCCGGGTGGTCCCGGCAGCGTTGCCTGTCCCCGGACCCTGCCGGCAGCGGTCTGGCAGCAGGCTGGCCGGCGGTGCCAAGGGATTAGGCAGGAATGTGACCCCGGCGGCGCCGGGTGTTGCTTCCTCTCCCCACGCCAAACTTGGCACCCGCCGTCACCCTCCCGGACCCCCCCCCGCCGCCTTCCCTTCACGGCTCGGGGACACCGGGGGTTCCCTCCCCGGCGGCAGCGGCGGCGGTGAGCTTCATCCCTGACCGCCGGCGGTCGGCTGGGACCTGTCAGCGAGCGCCGGTTGTGATTTATGGGGGCGGACGGGTGACGTCGGCGGGGGACACACGCACACGCCAGGCTGAGGACGTGCCAGCTCGTTGCAAGAGCCGCCGGGCAGATGTGACACCTCTCCCGGGCTTCACCCCGACCGGCTGCCAAAAACACCGGGGACAGCCAAGGCCATGACACGGATGTAGGTGTCACCGCCCCGGGGATGGTCCTCGGGGATTCTCGGTGGCCCCCGTCACGGGGACGCCGGTGGCCCTTGGCCAAGAGGTTGGGAAATCCTCTGCTGGCGGTTGGTCACCGTCACGGTGACACCGGCGTCCCCCCCGGGTGAGCGGTTAGGAAATCCTCTGCCAGCGGTTGGGGACTGTCAGCCAGAGTGGAGCGATTGTGCCGAGCCGTTGATCGTTTTTAGGGTCAAAGAGGGGGGAATCCACCGCTGCCGGCGGTTGGTCCCTGTCACACTGACACCGGCATCCCCCGGGTGAGTGGTTGGGGAATCCTCTGCCAGCGGTTGGTCACTGTCACGGTGACACCGGTGTCCCCTGGGGTGAGCAGCTGGGAAATCCTCTACCGGTGGTTGGGGACCGTCAGCCGGAGTGGAGCGATTGTGCCGAGCAGTTGATCCCTCGTTGCTTTTTAGGGAAAAAAAGGAGGAAAAAGGGGCTCCTGCTCATGGGAAGACGGGAAGAAAGAACCCAGGGGGTCATGCCGGCGGTTGGGGGCCTCGTTTTTGGGGTACCCCCCCCCCCTCTGTGGGGCATTTCCAGGAGGATTTTAGGGTACGGCGCCCACGAAGCTAATTAATTTAGCGTTAATGATGCTCCAGCGTTGGGCATGGCAGCCATGGAGCCGTAGAAATCTGCTTGGTGGGTTGGTGTTGAATTTCCAGTGGGGGAAAACACCATGGAATTACCCCAAATATCCCCCAAAATCCTGTAATTTCACCCCCAAATACGGTGGAAAACAGGCTTTGGGGAAAATGCCCCCAAATCCCATTTCTGGTGGGTTTTTTACCTTTTTTTCATGGTGTGAGCAGTACCGTCGGTGGAGGGGCCTCGGGCTGTGGCTGCTGGTTTTATTATCCTTGAGTTTTGCCCCAAAAGTTGGGTTTTTCCCCAAAACGTTTCTGCTTCAAAGGCCCAACCAAAGGTCAATTGGTTTGGGGTCAAAAACTGGGATAAAAAGGTAATTGCGGTGCTGAGCTTTTGGGAGGCCGATTTTGGGCTCGTTTCCGCCAGGGGAAGGCGGGTGCTGGTGCGTCCTTGTCACCCGCTGGCCACAGAGGGGACCTGAGTGTGGCCACCTGTCCCCCGTCACCCGCCTCCGTGTGTGTCAGTGGGCTGGTGGCCACGGAGGGGACCTCAGCCTGGTGGCCTGTCCCCGTCACCCGCCTCCGTGCGTGACGCTGTGCTGGTGGCCGCAGAAGGGACTTCGGCGTGGCCGCCTGTCCCTGTCACCCGCCTCAGCGCGTGTCAGCAAGCCAGTGGCCATGGAGGGATGCTCAGCACAGTTGACCGTCCCCATCACCCGCCTGTGTGTCACCATCTCGGGGACCTCAGCGTGGCCACCTGTGGCCATTGCCCGCCTCGGTGTGCGTCAGCGGACTGGTGGTCGTGGAGGGGACCTCAGTGTAGTCGCCTGTCCCCGTCACCCGACTTGCTGCCATGCCAGTGGCTGCAGAGGGGACCTCAGTGGGGCCACTGTCCCTGTCACCTGCTTCACCGCATGTCAGTGAGCTGGTGGCTGTGGAAGGGACCTCAGTGCAGCCGCCTGTCCCTGTCACCCGCCTCCCCACGTGTCACCATCCCGGGGACCTCAGCGTGGCCACCTGTGGTCGTCACCCACCTCCGTCTGTGTCAGGGGGTTGGTGGCCATGGAAGGGACCTCAGTATGGCCGCCTGTGGCTGTCACCCGTCTTCATGTGTGTGTCGGTGCACCGGTGGTCACAGAGGGGGCCTCGGTGTGGTTGCCTGTCCTTGTCACCCGTCTCGCTGTGTGTCGCTGTCTCGGTGGCTGTGGAGGGGACCTCAGCGTGGCTGCCTGTCCCTGTCACCTGCCTTGCTGCATGTCACCGTCCTGGTGGCTGCAGAAGGGACCTTGGCCACCCATGCCCATCACCCATCTCTGTGTGTGTCAGTGGGCCGGTGGCCACAGAGGGGACCTCAGTGTGGCTGCTTGTGGCTGTCACTTGTCTTCCTGTGTGCGTGACCAGAGGGGACCTCGACGTGGCTGCCTGTCCCTGTCACCTGCCTCACCGCATGTCAGCAAGCCACGGAGGGGACCTCAGTGCAGCTGACTGTCCCTGTCACCCACCTTCCCATGTGTCACCATCCCGGGGACCTCAGTGTGGCCACCTGTGGCCATCACCCATCTTCATGCGTGTCACCGTGGCAGTGGTCATGGAGGTGACCTCAGTGTGGCCGCCTGTCCCTGTCACACATCTTGCTGTGTGTCACCATCCTGGTGGCCGCAGAGGGGACGTCAGCGTGGTTCCCTGTTACCTGTCTCTGTGCGTGTCAGTGGGCTGGTGGCATCAGAGGGGACCTCAGTGTGGGCGCCTGTCCCCATCAGCCGTCTCTGTGTGTGTCACAGTCCCGGTGGCTGTGGAGGGGACTTCAGTGTGGCTGCCTGTCCCTGTTACTTGTCTTGCTGCATGTCACAACCATGGTGGCCACAGAGGGGACCTTAGCATGGCCACCTGTCCCCATCACCCGCCTCTGTGTGTGTCAGTGGTTGGTGGCCACGGAGGAGGCCTCATTTTGGCCACACGTCCCTGTCACCTGTCTTAGTGTGTGTCACTGTCCTGGTGGCCACAGAGGGGACCTTGGCGCAGCTGACTGTCCCCATGACCTGTCTTCCTGCATGTCACTGTCCGAGCGGCTGCGGAGGGGACCTCGCACAGCCACCCGTCCCCGTCCGCCGCCAGCGTGTGTCCCCGTGGCTCAGGCTGCCGTGTCCCTGCAGACGGTGACGACGAGCTGCTGCGGGGCCTCGAGGGGGCCCTGGGGGTGAAGAAGAAGAAACGGGGTCCCCGGAAGCAGAAGGAAAATAAACCTGGAAAACCACGGAAACGGAAAAAACTGGTGAGTTCCCCTGGGACACCCTGCCTGAATGCCTGGGTCCTCCTGGCGTGGCTGATGGGGTCTGGGTACGATGGATGGGGTCTGGGAACGGGTGACAGGCTCTCAGGGCGGCTGACAGGGTCTGGGGACAGGTGACAGGGTTTGAGGACGGGTGACAGGGTTTGGGAATGATGGACAGGGCCTGGGGACAGGTGACAGACTCTCAGGGACGGCTGATGGTGGCTGGGGACAGCTGACGGGTTCTGGGAATGATGGATGGGGTCTGGGGATGGCTGACAGACTCTCAGGGTGCCTGATGGGGTCTCAAGGCAGCTTATGGGGCTTTTGGGTTGGCTAGCGGGGTCTCGGGTTGATGGACGAGATCTGGGGATGGAGGACGGGGTCTGGGGACGATGGATGGAGGTCTCAGGGTGGGTGACAGGGTCTGGGGGTGGGTGACGGACTCTTGGGGGTAACTGGTGGGGTCTCGCGGCAACTGATGGAGGTCTCAGGGTGGCTGACGGTCTGGGGTCAATGGACGAGGTTTGGGGATGATGGATGGGGTCTCGGGGTGGCTGATGGGGTCTCAAGGCAGCTGACAGGGTCTGGGGATGGCTGACGGGGTGTGGGAATGCATGATAGACTCAGCACAACTGACAGGGTCTCAGGGTGGCTGACAGGGTCTGGGGACAACAACAGGGTCTGGGGGCAGCTGATGGGGTCTCGTGGCTGCTGGCGGGGTTGGGGGCAACCGTCGGGGTCTTGGGGCAGCTGATGGGGGTCTCAGGGTGGCTGACAGGCCCTGGAGAGGGGTGATGGGCCCTGGGGATGGCTGATGGCGTCTGGGGATGGGTGATGGTGTCTGGTGTCGGTTGACGGGGTCTGGGAATGGGTGACAGGGTTAGGTGACGGGGTCTTGGGGCAGCTGATGGAGTTGGGGGCAACAGACGGGGTCCTGGGGCAGCTGACGGGGGTCTCGGGGCAGCTGATGGGCCCCGCAGAGGGGTGATGGGCACCAAGGACGAGCACTGGCTGGTGGTTTCAGGTGAGCGAAGATGAGCTGGAGTCGGAACGGGAGGAATACCAGCGGGAAGAGTACCGGGAGAAGTCGGAGAGCGGCGGCAGCGACTCCGGGGGGGCGGCCAGGAAGCGGCGGCGGAAGCACCGCGAGAAGAAGGAGAAGAAAACAAAAAGACGGAAAAAGGCCGATGAGGAGGGGGGGCAGAAGGTGAAGGTATGGCCAGGAGGCACCCAGTGAGTGGGGGGTACTCAGTGGGTTGGGGGGGAGCACCTGGGCGCACAGTGCTGCCCTATGTGGGTGCCTGTGGGGGTCCTGTTGCCATGTGGGTGCCCGTGAGGGTCCCATCCCTGTGTCGGGGCCCATGGGGGTCCTGTCATCCATGTGGGGATCCATGGGGGGTCCTGTCACCTGTGTTGGTGCCCGTGGGGGTCGCAACACCCGTGGGGGTCCTCGTGGGGGTCCTGTCACTGTGTGGGGACCGACCCGTGGGGGTCCCATTGCCATGTGGGTGTCCATGGGGGCCCTGTCACCCATATGGGTGCCCTTGAGGGTCCCGACAGCTGTGTGGGTGCCTGTGGGGGGTCCCGTCGCCCATGTAGGTCCTCGTGGGCGTCCCGTCTTGGGGCCTGCGGGGGACCCGACAGGTGACATGTCTCCTCCTTGTCTCTGTCCCTGTTCCTGTGTGTTTCTTGTCCCCCTTTCCATGTCCTGGTGTTGGTCTCTGTTGTGTGTCCCCCACTGCCTGGCCGTGTCTCCCTGTGTCCCCCCCTCCCCGGTGCAGGCGGTGGAGCAGAAGTCCTCGGCACAGTTGCTGGGGGCCTGGGGGCTGGAGGACGTGGACCATGTCTTCACTGAGGAGGACTATCACACTCTCACCAACTACAAGGCCTTCAGCCAGTTCATGAGGTGAGGCTGGGGGGGGGCACCCTTGGGGGGCTGCAGGGCACCTCGGGGTCCTGGAGGGTCCCTCTGGGTGCTGGGGACACTTCAGGGTGCTGGTGCGGGTCTTTTTAGGGCATCTCAGGATGCTGGGGGACACCTTGAGGGGATGGAGGGGGGCACCTCGGGGTCCTAGAGGGTCCCTCTGGGTTCTGGGGGACACTTCAGGGTGCTGGTGGGGGTTCTTTTAGGTCTTCTCAAGGTGCTGGGGGACACTTCAGGGGGATGGTGGGGCACCCTGGGGTGCTGTGGGCCATGCCAGCATCCTGGGGGGGTGTCCCTCTGGGTGCAAGGGGCTCCTCAGGGTCTTGGGGGACTACAGGGAACACCTCGGGGTCCTGGAGGGCACCTCGGGATCCTGGAGGGTCCCTCTGGGTGCTGGGGGACACTTCAGGGTGCTTGTGGGGATGATTTTAGGGCAGCTTGGAGTGCTTGGGGGTGCCCTCAGGGTGTTGGGGGGACACATCACAGGGCTGGGGGGGCACAGGGGTACCTTGGGGTCCTGGGGGACTATGGGGACATCTTGGGGGGCACCTCGGGGTGTGGGGGGCCATTAGGGCACCTCGGGGTGAAAGAGGTCTGTGGGAAGCATCAGTGGACCTGGGTGCCCCCTAAGACGCCTGGGTTCCTCAGTTCCCCCCGGTCACCTGGGTCCCTGGGTGCCCTGGATGCCCAGGTTCCCAGCCCACCTCCCTCCCTCCCCCCGCATCAGGCCCCTGATCGCCAAGAAGAACCCCAAAATCCCCATGTCGAAGATGATGACCATCCTGGGGGCCAAGTGGCGGGAATTCAGCGCCAACAACCCCTTCAAAGGCTCCGCCGCTGCCGTGGCTGCCGCCGCCGCCGCCGCTGCCGCCGCCGTGGCTGAGCAAGTGTCCGCAGCCGTGGCCGCCGTGGCCCCCGAGGCCCCCCCGCCACCCCTGCGCAAGGCCAAGACCAAGGAAGGCAAAGGTGGGTGTCTCCCCCCGAACACCTGGGTCCTCATCGGGTTTGGGGAGGGGGGTGCCTGGGTCCCTTCCCGGACACCTGGGTGTCCCCCCACCGAATGCCTGGGTCCTCGCCTGATTTGGGGAGGGGGTACCCGGATGCCTGGGTCCTTGCCTGGCTTGGAGAAGGGGTGCTCGGACCCCTGGGTCCTCATGGGTCGAGGGTCCCTTGGGGAGTTTGGGGGGTCCCTAGGGTGATCCTCGGGGGCTTTGGGGGTCCCTGGGGAGGCTTTAGGGATCCTTTTTGGGGCGGGGGGTCTGTAGGGGGATCTGGGGGCCAGTTTGGGGGTCACTGGCATGGGTTGGGGCATTCCCTAGGAGGTTTGGGGGTCCCTAGGAAGATGCTGGGGGAATTTGGGGTGTCCCTAGGGTCCTCATGGGGCTGGGGAAGGGGGTGCCCCGATGCCTGGGTGTCCCCTCCACCCCAAACACCCGGGTCCCCCCACAGGTCCCGGCCACAAGAAACGCAGCAAGAGCCCGCGGGTGCCAGAGCTGAAGAGGAAGATGAAGGGGAGGAAGATGGCGCCGCTGAAAATCAAACTGGGTGTCCTGGGTGGCAAGCGCAAGAAGAGCAGCTCGGTAGGGCCCGGAAGCCTGGGTCCCCTACGGGGTGGGGGGGCTTGTGCCTGGACACCTGGGTCCCCTCCTGTCCCCCAGTGTCCCCAGGCGGTGGCACCCGTCCCTATGGCCCCATGTCTCCCTGTGCCCCTCACCCCCTGGTCTCCCGGTCCCCTTGTCCCCCCGATGCCACCCGCTGTCCCCGGTGTCACTCGTTGTCCCCGGGCAGAGCGAGGACGCGGGGGAGGCAGAGGAGGAGTCGGATGCTGAGAGCCCCGGGGTGCTGGGTGCCACCACCCGCCCCGACCCCACCACCCGCCTCAAGAAGCTCAAGCGAGGACGTCCCGGCCGCAAGAAGAAGAAGGGTGAGTGTCCCCAAGTGTCACCGGTCCCCGGGTGCCACCACCACCCCCACCCCAGACCCCACAGCGGGGATGCCGGGTGACACCCCCGTCCCGTCCCGTCCCCCCCAACCTCTTTCCTTGCAGCCCCCTGCGCCGGCCTCAGCCGGGAGCGCGGCCCCGTGGGGACGGGCGCGGCGCCCGCGCACGGTGAGACACCCCACTCCCCGCTGTCCCCATGTTGTCACCCGGGGTCCCCAAGCCTGTGATGTCCCCCTGAGCGGGGTCCTCAGTCCCTTCCCCGTGTCGGTGGTGGCGTCCGGGGAGTCCCCAGCCCCTGGCTTCTTCCAAGGGGTGTAGCGGTGTCCCCATGTCCCTCTCCCTGTCCCCACCGTCTCTCCTGGGTGTTTGGCGTCCCCACTGTCCCTATCTCCGGATGTCCCTGTCCCCTGGTGTGCTGGCGTCCCTGGTGCCACCATGTCCCTGTGTCCCAGTGCTCCCATCCACCCAGTGCCCCTGGTGTCCCCAGTGCCCCTGTCCCCCGGTGCCCCATCCGTAGTGTCCCCAGCACCCCTATCCCCAGTGCCACCATGTCCCCGTCCCCAGTGTCCCCGTCCCCTGTGTCCCAATGCCCCTATGCCCCTGTTCCCAGTGCCCTCATGTCCCTGTCCCCCAGCACCCCTGTTCCCAGTGTCCCCATGTCCCCATCCTCAGTGCCCCTGTCCCTGGGTGTCCCCAGTGTCCCTGTCCCCTGGTATCGCCATGCCTCTGTCCCCCAGCACCCCCATTCCCCGTGTCCTCATGTCCCTATCCTCCAGTGCCCCTATCCCCAGCACCCCCATGTTGCCATCCCCTGTGTCCCCCATCCCCAGTGCCCCCAGTGCCCCTCAGCCCCCATCCCCAGTGCCCCCCATCCCCAGTGCCCCTGCACCCCCGTCTCTGGGTGCCCCCAGTGTCCCCATGTCCCCATCCCCCTGTCCCCGGCGCTCCCCTGTCCCCCCCCCATCAATCCGGGTGGCAGCGGGCGGTGCGTGGCATCCCCGCAGGGCCGGGGCCGGAGGAGGAGGGGGACGGCTACGAGACGGACCACCAGGACTACTGCGAGGTGTGCCAGCAGGGCGGGGAGATCATCCTCTGCGACACCTGCCCCCGCGCCTACCACCTCGTCTGCCTCGACCCCGAGCTTGACCGCGCGCCCGAGGGCCGCTGGAGCTGCCCCCACTGCGTGAGCTGCGGGACGGGGGGGACGGGGTGGGGGCTTGGGGGGGTCCCTAGGGGAGATTCTCGGGGGGTTTGGGGAGAAGGATTTAGTGGTCCCTGGGAGCATTTTGGAGGCCCCTGTGGGGCTTTAGGGGTCCTTGGGGCAGTTTGGGGGTCACTAGGGGGGTCCTGAGGGGGTTTGGGGATCACTGGGAGGGATTTAGTGGTCCTTAGGAGGCTTTAGAGGTCCTCGGGGCAGTTTGGGGTTCCCTAAGGGGATCTTGGGGGAAGCTTGGGGGTCCCTAGGGGGATCCTGAGGGGGTTTTGGGGGTTCCTGGGAGGGATTTAGGGGTCCCTGGGAGCATTTTAGGGGTCCCTGGGGTGCTTTAGGGGTCCTTGGGGCAGTTTGGGGATCCCTAAGGGGATCCTGGGGGCAGTTTGAGCGTCCCTGGGAAGGATTTAGCTGTCCCTGGGAGCATTTTAGGGGTCCCTGGGGTGCTTTAGGGGTCCTTGGGGCAGTTTGGAGGTCCCTAAGGGGATCCTGGGCACAGTTTGGGGTCCCTGGGGGGTTTTGGGGGTCACTAGGAGGATCGTTGGGGATGGATGGGGGTCCCTGGGAGGGTTTGGGGGTCCCTAAGGGGATCCTCAGGGAGTTTGGGAGGTCCCTGGAGGGATCCTACAGGGGTTTAGAGGGTCCCTGGGGGAGTTTGGGTGTCTGTAGTGGAGGTCCCTGGTAGAGGGCTTTGGGGGTCCCTCAGGGTGTCCCTGGGTGTCCCTAGGGTGGTTTTGGGTGTGTCTCCAGGGGATTTGGGTGTCCCTGGGCGTGTCCTCAGGAGGTTTCGGTGTTCCTGGGGGACGTCTCCAGGAGGTTGGGTGTCCCCAGGAGCTTTGGGTGTCCCTGGGGGTTGTCCCCAGGAGGTTGGGTGTCCCTCAAGGTGTTCCCAAGAGGTTTGAGTGTCCCTGGGGGACATCCCCAGGAGGTTGGGTGTCCCTCAAGGTGTCCCCAGGAGGTTCGGGTGTCCCTGGGTGCTGTTTTGGGGCCATCCCCAGGAGGTTTGGGGTGCCTGACGCTGGGTGTTACTCAGGAGAAGGAGGGGGTGCAGTGGGAAGCGAAGGAGGAGGAGGAAGAGGAGGAAGAGGAGGAGGAGGAAGGGGAGAAGGAGGAGGAGGACGACCACATGGAGTACTGCCGGGTGTGCAAGGACGGCGGGGAGCTGCTCTGCTGCGACGCCTGCGTCTCCTCCTACCACATCCACTGCCTCAACCCCCCCCTGCCCGAGGTCCCCAACGGCGAGTGGCTCTGTCCCCGCTGCACGGTACGGGGACACGGGGGAGAGTGGGGACAGGGGTGGGGTGGGGAGGGAGGAGGTGGGGGGATGACCTGGTGGGGATGGGGCAGGGACTTGGTGGGGACAGGGACAGGGATGGGACAAGGACCTGGTGGGGACAGGGAGAGGACAGGGATGGGTGTGGGGACAGCGTGAGGATGGGGACAGGGTTGGCTTAAGTTTGGGGACAGGGTAAGGATGGGGATAGAGGTGGTTCAAGGTGGGGGACAGGGACAGGACGGGGATGGGGACAGGGACAGGATGTGGATGGGGACAGTGACAGGATGGAGATGGGGACAGAGATGGTTCAATGCTGGGGACAGGGACAGGACCTGATGGGGACAGGAGTGGGGACAGCGGTGGTTCAAGGTTGGGGACAGCGGTGGGACCTGATAGGGACAGGGACGGGAACCGATGGGGACAGGGACGAGAACAACCACGGCAATGGGACCAGCACAGGGACGCTGCAGCCACCCCTTGGGGACAGAATGGGGACAGCCACCCCTTGGACTGGGGACCTGCCCCCCCCCGCCCCGTCCCTGGGGTGCTCTGGATGTTCTGGTGGGGGGGACAGGATGACACACAGAACACAACACACGACCACACAGCTGTCCCCGTGTCCCCCCTGTCCCCAACCCCGCTGTCCCCCGCTTTATCCCCGCAGTGCCCGGTGCTGAAGGGGCGAGTACAGAAGATCCTGTACTGGCGGTGGGGGGAGCCGCCCCCCCCTGTGGCCGCCCCCCCCGGGGCCCCCCCCCGAGGGGCCCCCCCCGGCGTTGCAGGGTCGTTCGGAGCGCGAGTTCTTCGTCAAGTGGGTCGGGCTCTCCTACTGGCACTGCTCCTGGATCAAGGAGCTGCAGGTATGGGGGGGCCCCATGTGTACCCCCCCCAAACCTTGAGGGGGGGGCACCCCCATCTACCCCCTGATATCGGGGTGGCTTGATATACCTAGGTTGGGGGGACCTGATATGTGAGGGGGGGGCTCCAGTGTATGGGGGACTTGAGATTGGGGACACCCTGATACACCCACCTCGGGGGGGGGCCCATACTGGGGTGCCCTGATACACCCAGCTTGCGGGCGGGTGGCCATACTGGGGGGACCCCTATATACCCCCTCGGGGGGGGCACGATATTGGAGTGCCTTGATATATTCAGCTTGGGGGTCCTGATACTGGGGTCCCCAGTCTTCGGGGCACCCTAGTATCCCCAGCTGGGGGTGTCTGGAGGGTTCCCCAGGACTGGGGACACCCCAATATCCCCAGCTGGGGGGCCTGGAGCTAGTGACACCCCAAAATCCCCAGCTGGGGGGGCCTGGGGCTGGTGACACCCTGATATACCTAGCAGGGGGGATGTGGGGGATTCCCCAGCACTGGGGACACCCCAGTATCCCCAGCTGGAGGGCCTGGGGCTGGTGACACCCCAAAATACCTGGCTGGGGGGGTCTGGGAGGGTCCCTGGGCTTGGGGACACCCTGATATCCCCATCTGGGGGGCCTGGGGCTGGTCTGGACCCCCCAAAATACCCATCTAGGGAGGGGGCCTGGGAGGGTCTTTGGGCTTGGGGACATGCTGATATCCCCAGCTGGCGCGGGTCCCCGATATTTGGGACACCCCGATATCCCCAGCCTTGGGGGGGGAATCCCCAATCTTGGGGACCCCCCACCATCCCCACTTCAGGGACGCTGTGATGTGCAGTGCTCCCCCCGGGTCCCCAAGACACCCCTGTCCCTAGGGCAGGGGGAAAGGAGCAGCACCCCAATTCCTCACCCCCCCCATTCCAGGAGCCCTGGGGGGAGCAGGGGGGGGTTCCCCCCCCCCCCCCCCAAATTAATCTGGGGATGTCCCCCCCCGTTCCCCCCCCACAGCTGGAGATCTTCCACCTGGTGATGTACCGCAACTACCAGCGCAAGAACGACATGGATGAGCCACCCCCCCTCGACTATGGCTCAGGGGACGATGACCCCAAGAGCGAGAAACGGGGGGCCGGGGGGGACCCCCTTTTCGGGGGGATGGAGGAACGTTTCTACCGCTACGGCATCAAACCCGAGTGGATGACGGTGCATCGCATCATCAACCACAGGTAGGGTAGCACCCGTGGGTGCTACATGGTGCCCATGGGATCCCCCGGGCCCCTTCCCCCCCCCCCCCAAATTGGGAGGGGATGGGTGGCATCAGCATGGGGGTAGGGGAGCGCCTGGGTGGGGGTTGGGGACACTGCTGGCACCCGTGGGGACACTCTGGGCACCCTTGGGTCCTCTGGGGACACCCCCAGCACCCATGGGTGCCCCCCCTCCGCTATTGGGAGCAGCTGGGCACTGTCCCCAGGTGACCCCGTGTCCTGTCCGGGTGTCCCTGTCCCCGAGTGACCCCGTGCCCTCCGGGTGTCCCTGTCCCCAGGTGACCCCGTGTCCTGTGTGTCCCTGTCCCCGAGTGACCCCGTGCCCTCTGTGTGTCCTTGTCCCCAGGTGACCCCGTGTCCTGTCCATATGTCCCTGTCCCCAGGTGACCCTGTGTCCTGTCCATATGTCCCTGTCCCCAGGTGACCCCGTGTCCTGTCCGTGTGTCCCCATCTGAGTGACCCCACGTCCCCCTCTGTGTCCCCAGGTGACCCTGTGTCCTGTCCGTGTGTCCCTGTCCCCGAGTGACCCCGTGTCCCCTCCATGTGTCCCTGTCCCCAGGTGACCCCATGTCCCCATGTGACCCCATGTCCTCTCTGTGTGTCCTTGTCCCCAGGTGACCTCACGTCCCTGGGTGACCCCTGCGCTGGGGGTGTCCCCAGTGTCTCCCTGCTGGTAGCCGGTGATGCCGGTGACAGCGGGTGACCCTTGGTCACTCAGGTGACCCTTCCACGTGCCCCGCTGTCACCCACACCCTGGTGGCACGTGGCAACCCCTGCCTGGCCCTGCATTGTCCTGTCTGTCCCTGTGTCCCCATGGGTGCCCGGTGTCCCCATGGGTCCCTGCTGTCACCCGTGTGTGCTCTGTGTCCCTGGGGGTGTTCGGTGTCCCCGTGGGTGCCGGCTGTCACCTGTGGGTGCCCATTGTCCCCACAAGTGCCTGGTGTCCCCGGGTGCCCATTGTCCCTGGGTGGCCGGTGTCCCCCGTGGGTGTACATTGTCCCCATGATGCCTGATGTCCCCTGGGTGCCCATTGTCCCACAGGTGCTTGTTGTCCCCACAATGCCCATTACCCCCGTGACGCCCAGTGTCCCCTGGGTGCCTGTTGTCCCCACGACACCCAGTGTCCCCATGGTGCCTGTTGCCCCCCATGGTGCCGGCTGTCCTCCAGGTGCCCATTGTCCCTGCAGTGCCCAGTGTCCCCTGGGTGCCTGTTGGCCCCACGACACCCAGTGCCCCCATGGTGCCCATTGTCCCCTGCGTGCCTGTTGTCCCCACGATGCCCGTTAATGCCCATGACGTCCATTGTCCCCCGGGTGCCTGTTGTCCCCTGGGTGCCCATTGCCCCTGCGGTGCCCAGTGTCCCCGTGGTGCCTGTTGCCCCCACGATGCCCAGTGTTCTGCAGGTGTCTGTTGTCCCCGCGGTGCCCATTACCCCCGTGACATCTATTTTCCTCCGGGTGCCCGTTGTCCCCACGACACCTGGTGTCCCCTGGGTGCCCGTTGCCTCCGTGGTGCCCCTTGGCCCCATGATGCCTGGTGTCCCCTGGGTGCCTGTTGTCCCCATGACACCCAGTGCCCCCATGGTGCCTGTTGCTCCCCGCGGTGCCGGGTGTCTCCCGCGTGCCCGGTGCGGGGCGTGACGGCGTGCCACGCAGCGTGGACCGGAAGGGGCAGTACCACTACCTGGTGAAGTGGCGGGACCTGCCCTACGACCAGGCCACCTGGGAGGAGGACGAGATGCCCATCCCGGACTACGACCTCCACAAGCTGGCCTACTGGAAGCACCGGTAAGGGACATGGGGACACGGCAAGGGGACAGGGAGACACTGTGGGGACACGGGAATATGCCTACTGGAAGCGCCAGTGAGGGACGTGGGGACGCGGGGGGAGCACGGGGACATGGGGACATGCCTGCTGGAAGCTCTGGTGAGGGTCATGGGGACATGCTTACTGGAAGCGCTGGTGAGGGATACAGGGACATGGGGGGACATCGAGGGAGCATGGGGACATGCTTGCTGGAAGCACTGGTGGGACTGGGGACACATGGGGACATGCCTGCTGGAAGCACCAGTGAGGATCATGGGGACAGGAGGATGTGGGAACATGGGGGGACATGGGGACATGCCTACAGGAAGCACTGGTGAGGCTGGGGATATGGGGATGGGGGGGACATGGGGACCCAGGGGGACATGGGGACACAAGGAGGACATGGGGACATGCCTACTGGCCGTGTGCCCCCATGTCCCCATGAGTCCCCCGATGTCCTCATGCTGCCGTGTGTCCCTGTGTTGTCCCTGTGTCCTCATGTCTGCATGTGTCCCCTGTCCCCTCCATGTCCCTGTGTCCCCTGCCATGTCCCCATCCCTCCTGGTGTCCCTCCCTGTCGCTGTGTCCCCCCGTGTCCCCGTCCTCCCTGGTGTCCCTGTTCCTCCTGTCGCCCACCGTGTCACCATGTCCCCCCATATCTCTGTGGCCCCCTCGTTTCCTGTTCCCCCAATGTCCTTCTGTCCCCCGCCATGTCCCCAGGGAGGTGTTCATGGGGGAGGACCCGGCGCAGCCCCGGCGCTACAAAAAGAAGAAGAAGGAGACGCCGGGGGAGGGACCCCCCGACTCCCCCACCAACGACGTGAGTGCCCGGACACCTGGGTGTCCCCCCCAGACACTTGGGTCCCCCCCACCGCACCCTTGGGTCCCCCCTATGGACCCCTCCCATCGGACCCTTGAGTCCTCTGGACGCCTGGGTCCCCCCCACCCTGGATGCCTGGGTCCCCTCCATCATCCCTGGGGTCCCCCAGATGCCTGGGGGCATCGGTGACCCCCTGGGGTGCCTGGGTGCCCTGGCGGGGGGGGTTGACCACCCTGGGTCCCCTGGGACCTTCACGGCATCAGCGACCCCCCAGGGTGCCTGGAGGGGGGGTTGAACACCCAGATACCTGGGTCCGCCCCCCACTGACGCCCTCTCCCCGGCAGCCGACGGTGAAGTACGAGACGCAGCCGCGGTTCATCACGGCGACGGGCGGCACCCTGCACCTCTACCAGCTGGAGGGGCTGAACTGGCTGCGCTTCTCCTGGGCCCAGAGCACCGACACCATCCTGGCCGACGAGATGGGGCTGGGCAAGACCATCCAGACCATCGTCTTCCTCTACTCCCTCTACAAGGAGGTGAGGTCGCTCTCGCCTGGTCCCTGGTGTCACTCCTTCGGCCCTGGTGTCACTTGCTTGGCCCTGGTGTCACCCACCTGGCCTTGGTGTTTCCTACTTGGCCCTGGTGTCTCCCTCTTGGTCGCCAGTGTTGCCCACCTCGTCCCTGGTGTCACCCACCTGGCCTTGGTGTCTCCCTCTTGGCCCCTGGTGTCACTCGTTTGGCCCTGGTGTCAGCCACCTGGCCTTGGTGTCACCTGCCTGGTCCCTGGTGTCACCTGCCTGGTCCCTGGTGTCACCTGCCTGGTCCATGGTGTCACCTGCTTGGCCCTGGTGTGACCCACCTGGCCTTGGTGTTTTCTACTTGGCCCTGGTGTCTCCCTCTTGGCCCCCAGTGTCACCTGCCTGGTCCCTGGTGTCACTCGCTTGGCCCTGGTGTCACTCACTTCGCCTTGGTGTTTTGTACTTGGCCCCCAGTGTCACCCACCTAGCCTTGGTATCGCCCACTTGCTCCCTGGTGTCACCCACTTGGTCCCTGGTGTCACCCACTTGGCTCCTGGTGTCACCTACCTGCTTCATGGTGTCACTCACCTGGCCACTGGTGTCACCTGCCTGGCCCCGGGCTCCCCTTTGGCCCTCGGTGTCACCTGCCTGATGCTGGTGTCACCTGCCTGGCCTCACTGTCACCCACGTGGGCTCTGGCATCACCCGCTGCTGGCATCAGCCAACCTGGGGTGTCACCGTGTCCCTGCCCGTGTCCCCACGGGCATCCCTGGGGCCTTACTGCCACCGGAGGCATTTTCATACCCCTACAACCACCCCACGCTGTCCCCACGTCCTCCAAGGCCCCCTTCCGCACTGTCCCCATGTGCCACACCGTCCCCATGTCCCCCAAGGACCCTGTCCCACGCCGCCCCCCCCCATCCCCCTGTGTCACACTGTCCCCACGTCCCCCAAGGGCCCCGTCCCCGTGTCCCCGTGTGACGCGCTGTCCCCCAGGGCCACACCAAGGGCCCGTTCCTCGTCAGCGCCCCGCTCTCCACCATCATCAACTGGGAGCGGGAGTTCCAGATGTGGGCCCCCGCCTTCTACGTCGTCACCTACACCGGGGACAAGGACAGCCGGGCCATCATCCGCGAGAACGAGTTCTCCTTCGATGACAACGCCATGAAGGGGGGCAAGAAGGCCTTCAAGATGAAGGTGAGCTGGGTGCTGGGGTCCCCTCGGTGGCGGGTGGGGGGGGCTGCACCCCGATGCCTGGGTCCCTTTGGGGGTGGGGGGGCTGCACCCGGACGCCTGGGTCCCTTTTAGGGTGGGGGGGGGGGGCTGCACCTAGATGCCTGGGTCCCTTTTAGGGTGTGGGGGGGCTGCACCCCGACGCCTGGGTCCCTTTGGGGGTGGGGGGGCTGCACCCGGACGCCTGGGTCCCTTTTAGGGTGGGGGGGGGGCTGCACCCAGACACCTGGGTCCCTAGGGTGTTGGGGTGCTGGGGGTGATGTAGACACAGGGGTCCTGGGGGGGGGTTGGGGGTACCAGGGGGTGGCCTGGATGCCTGGGTCCCTGAGGGGTGGTTGGGGTAACCTGGATATTGGGGGTCCCAGGGAGTCAGGGTGCTGGGGTGGCCTGATGTGGGAGTCCTGGGGGGTCAGGGTGCTGGGGGGTTGGGGTATCCCAGACACAGGGGTCCTGGGGGGGTTGGGGTGACATGGTGGCCTCGTACTGGGGTCCCAGGGGGTCAAGGTGGTGGAGGTGCAGGGGCTTGGGGTGCCCCGGCCACCGGGGTCCTGGGGGATCAGGGTGGTGGTGGTGCAGGGGGTCGGTCGGGGTGCCCCAGCCGCGGGGGTCCTCCGGCGGGGTGGGGGGGACACCCATGGGTGCTGACGGCCGCGGCAGCGGGAGGCGCAGGTGAAGTTCCACGTGCTGCTGACGTCCTACGAGCTGATCACCATCGACCAGGCGGCGCTGGGCTCCATCCGCTGGGCTTGCTTGGTGGTGGATGAGGCCCACCGCCTCAAGAACAACCAGTCCAAGGTGCCTGGATGCCTGGGTCCCTGGGGAGGGGGGGCACCCAGATACCTGGGTCCCTGGGGAAGGGGTGCCCAGGTGGCCTGGGTCCCCTGGGTGCTGTTGGGGGGTGACGTTTGCTGGACATCGGGGTCTGTGGGTGCCCTGGGAGGGTGGGAGGTGCTCCCGGATCCTGGAGTCCTGGGCGTGGTGGGGTTGCCTCCGGATCCTGGGGTCCATGGGTGCCCTGGGGCGTTGCTCCCAGGTGCCAGGGTCCATGGGTGCCTTGGGGGGGGGGCATTGGGGGTCACTCCTGGACATTGGGGTCCATGGGTGCCTGGATGGGGGTCAGAGGGGTTGCTCCCGGACGCTGGGGTCTGTGGGTGCCCTGGGGGTGTGTGTGGGGTGTCGCTCCCAAATGCTGGGGTCCATGGGTGGGATCGGGGGGGGTCAATCCCGGACGCTGGGGTCCGTGGGTGACGCCCCCCCCAGTTCTTTCGGGTGCTGAACGGGTACAAGATCGAGCACAAGCTGCTGCTGACGGGGACCCCGCTGCAGAACAACCTGGAGGAGCTCTTCCACCTCCTCAACTTCCTCACTCCTGAGCGCTTCAAGTATGTCCCCTTGTGTCCCCCGGTGTCCCCTCCTGTCCCCTCCCCTGCCCTGAGGTCCCCCTGTCCCCCCCTGCATCCACACGCATCGCTCTGTCACTGGTGTGTCCTTGCGGCTCCTGCGTCCCCCCACCCTGTGTCCCCTGGTGTCCCCCTCCCCTCCTGTGGGGTCCCTTCCATCCATTCCCATGTCCCTATGCCCCTGTGCCCCACCACATCATGGCTGTCCCCGTGTCCCCCCATGTCACTGCTGTTCCTGCCTCTCTCTCTGTCCCCCCATGTCACGATTGTCCCCGTGTGTCCCGTCCCACAGCCGTTCCTGTGTCCCTCCATGTCACAACCGTCCCTGCGTCCCCCCGTGTCACTGCTGCCCCCATGCCCCTTCACCCCACATCATGGCTGTCCCTGCAGCTCCCCATGTCATAGCCGACCCCCCATCCCTGTGTCCCCCCGCGTCACAGCTGTCCCCCATCCCACAGCCGTCCCTGTGTCACTCTGTGTCACAACCGTCCCCCACTGTGCCCCATGCCATGGCCATCCCCGTGCCACTTCACCCCACCACGTCCCGGCTATCTCCCAACATCGTGGCCGTCTACGTCCCCATCCCCGTGTCCCTGCGCCCCTCTCCACGTCACATTGTCCCCCCCTCCCCAGCAACCTGGAGGGTTTCTTGGAGGAGTTTGCCGACATCTCCAAGGAAGACCAGATCAAGAAGCTCCACGACCTGCTGGGTCCCCACATGCTGCGGCGCCTCAAGGC
This sequence comes from Harpia harpyja, assembly GCF_026419915.1. Classification (NCBI taxonomy): domain Eukaryota; kingdom Metazoa; phylum Chordata; class Aves; order Accipitriformes; family Accipitridae; genus Harpia; species Harpia harpyja. The sequence goes on from NC_068952.1 coordinate 119,696, forward strand.
CGACGTCTTCAAGAACATGCCGGCCAAGACCGAGCTCATCGTCCGTGTCGAGCTCAGCCCCATGCAGAAGTACGTCAGACGCCCGGGTCCCTCGGGATGGGGTGGGACGGGAAGCACCCGGACGCCTGGATCCGTGGGAAAAGGGTGCACCCGGGCACTGGGCTCCACTGGAGTTGGTGTCGGTGGAGCTCAGTCCCATGCGGACGTACGCCGGGGTCCCCTGGGTGCTTGGGTCACCCGAACGCCTGGGTCCCCCGGGAAGTGGAGGGGAAGGCAGGCACCCGGACACCTGGGTCCTCCCCGGGAAGTGGGGGGGAAGGAAGGCACCCGGACGCCTGGGTCCCACCGACCTCCCCGTAGGAAGTACTACAAGTACATCCTGACGCGCAACTTCGAGGCGTTGAACTCGCGGGGGTGGCGGGAACCAGGTGTCGCTGCTCAACATCATGATGGACCTGAAGAAGTGCTGCAACCACCCCTACCTCTTCCCCGTCGCCGCCATGGTGGGGGCCGCGGGGGGACAGAGGGACGGGGTGGAGGGACGTGGAGGGGACAGGGGACATGGAGGGGTCGGGGGGATGACGGTGGGGGATAGAGGGATGTGGAGTGGGGGGATATGGGGACATGGAAGGATTGGAGGAATGTGGGGGGGGTAGAGGGACATGGGACACGGGGACATTGAGGGGATAGAGGGACGTGGGGTGGAGGGACGTGGTGGGACATGGAGGGGTTGGAGGGATGTGGAAGGGATAGAGGGACGTGGGGTGGAGGGACATGGGACATGGGGACGTGGAGGGACATGGGGACATGGAGGGGTTGGAGGGATGTGGGGCAGAGGGATGTGGGGTGGAGGGACATGGAAGCATGGTGGGAGATGGTGGGGACATGGTGGTATATGGGGACGTGGAGGGGTGTGGAGGGGATAGAGGGATGTGGGATGGAGGGACATGGAAGGGACGTGGGGATGTGGAGGGGTTGGAGGGCTGTGGAGGGGATAGAGGGACGTGGTGGGACATGGGGACACGGAGGGACATGGGACAAAGGGACATAGGATGGAGGAACATGGAGGGGACAGGAGAACATGGTGGGGACATGGAGCGGTTGGAGGGACACGGAGGGGGTGGGGGGTCATGGGGTGGAGGGACCTGGGGGGACATGGAGGGATTGGAGGGACAGGGAGGGGACAGAGGGACATGGGACACAGGGGGGACCTGCGCTGGAGGCACATGGAGGGGACGCAGAAGGGACAGAGGGAGGTGGGCTGGGGGGCACAGAGTGATGTGGGCGGGAGGCTGGGGGGTGTCAGGGGACACTGGGGACCAGCGAGGTGACGTCCCTGTCCCCAGGAGTCCCCGAAGCTGCCGAGTGGTGCCTACGAGGGGGGGGCCCTGATCAAGGCCTCGGGGAAGCTGCTCCTGCTGCAGAAAATGCTGCGGAAGCTGAAGGAGCAAAACCACCGGGTGCTCATCTTCTCCCAGGTGGGGTGGCCGGACCCCCAGGGACCCCCCCGGGACCCCCCCAGCCCCCCCCCCAGAGCCACTGGGTGCTCATCTTCTCCCAGGTGGGGCAGCCAGGACCCCTCCAGCCCCCCCAGAGCCACTGGGTGCTTATCTTCTCTCAGGTGGGGAGGCTGGGACCCCCAGGGACCCCCCCAGCCCCCCCCCCGAGCCACTGGGTGCTGATATTCTCCCAGGTGGGGCAGCCAGGACCGCCAGGGCCTCCCCCCCCAGGCCCCCCGGGGCACCTACAGCCTCCCCACCCACCCCCAGAGCCACCGGGTGTTTGTCTTCTCCTGGGTGGGGGGGGACCAGGACTCCCCCCAGACTCTCTAGAGACACCCAGCCCCCAACCCCAGCACCCCTGGTTGCTCCCAGTCTAACCAGCGCTGGTACCAGCATACTTGATTAATGCCAGTCTGACCAGTGTCTGTCCCAGCGTCTCTGGGTGCTCCCAGTTTAATCAGCACCCAGTGTCCCCAGCACCCTGGGTGCTCCCAGTCTAACCAGTACTGGGTGCCCCCAGCCCCCCTGCGTGCTCCCAATTTAACCAGTGCCCATCGCAGCCCCCCTGGCTGCTCCCAGTGTAACCAGTACTGGGTGCCCCCAGCCTCTCTGGGTGCTCCCACTCTAACCAGTACCAGTACCAACATCCCTAGTTAATCCTAGTCTGACCAGTGCCCATCCCAGCTCCTCTGGGTGCTCCCACTGTTGACCAGTACCCGGGTGCCCCCAGCCCCCCTGGGTGCTCCCAGTCTAACCAGTGCCCGCAGATGACGAAGATGCTGGACCTGCTGGAGGATTTCCTGGACTACGAGGGCTACAAGTACGAGCGCATCGACGGGGGCATCACGGGGGCCCTGCGCCAGGAGGCCATCGACCGCTTCAACGGTAGGACCCCGGCGTCCAGGGGCACCCAGGTGGTCGGGGGGGGCACCCAGGCATCCAGGGGTACCCAGGCGTCTGGAGGGGACCCACGTGGTCAGGGGGGGACCAAGGTGTTGGGGACACCCAGGTAGTCAGAGGGACCTAGGCGTCCAGGGAGGGACCCACGTGTTTGGGGGAACGACATCCAGGTGGCCAGAGGGACCCAAGTGTCCAGGGGGGGCACCCAGGAATTAAGGGGGCACCCAGGTGTCCAGGGAGGGACCCAGGCATCCAGGGGATCCAGGAGTTCAGGGGGCACCCATTTGTCTGGGAGGGACCCAAGTGTCCTGGGGACTCAGGCATCCGGGGAGGAACCCAGGCGTTCAGGGGGGGACCCAGACATCTGGACCCTGCACCCCTCCCCAGGAAGGATAAGTGGGGGGACACACACCCCTTGGGGTGCTTGGAGGGGGGGAGCAATTTCCCTGGGTGCAGCAACACTGATGGGAGGGGATAAGATAGGGGGGTTTGGGGGGTCTGGCTCGGGAGGGCCGTCCTCCCCTGCTGATGCCAGGGGTCGGTGCTGGGGGGTTTGGGGGGGTCCTGGGTTTAGGGGGGGCAGCACTGGGGAATTGGGGGGTCCTGGGTTTGGGGGGGGCCAGTCCCCCCATGCTGATGCTGGGGTGGGCAGCGCCAGGGGGGGTTGGAAGGTCCCGGGTTTGGGGGGACCGGCCCCCCCCGCTGACGCCGGGGGGGCAGCGCCGGGGGCGCAGCAGTTCTGCTTCCTGCTGTCGACGCGGGCCGGGGGCCTCGGCATCAACCTGGCCACCGCCGACACCGTCGTCATCTTCGACTCCGACTGGAACCCCCACAACGACATCCAGGTCTGTCACTTGCCCGGCATCACCCACCTGGCACCCTGGCACCTTCCCCGGCACCCTGTCACCCACCCCGCACCCTGTCACCGGTCCAGCATCAGCCGCCCAGCACCGTGTTACCTGTCCAGCATCACCTGTCCAGCACCCTGACACCTGTCTGACATCACCCACCCGTCACCCACCCGTCACCCCGTTACCCACCTGGCATCACCTGCCCAGCACCCTGTCACCTGCACTGCACAGCATCAGCTGCCCAGCACCCTGTCACCCACCCAGCACCATGTCACCCACCCCAGCACCCTATCAACCGCTCAGCATCACCCACCTGGCACCCTGTCACTTGCCTGGCTTCCTGTCACACACCCGGTGTCACCCACCGGGCACCCACCTTGGGACCTTGTCACTCCCACCCGCTGTCACCCACCCAGCACCCTGTCACCCGTCCTGATACCCTGTCCTCAACCCTCCTTCCGTTTCTCCCGCCCTGTCCCTGTGTCCCCCACTGTGTCCCTGTCCCCCACTGCCACCACGGACCCCACCACCACATCCCTGCTCTGACAGGTCCCCCACCCTGTCCCCTACCACCCTGTCCCCGCTCTAATGGGTCCCCCACCATGTCTGCGACCACCATGTCCCTGCTCTGACATGTCCCCCATGGCCTTGGCCCTGCTCCGATGTGTCCCCCACCACGTCTCCCACCGCCACATCCCTGCTCTGATGTTCCCCTCACCGAGTCCCCCACCACCGTGTCCCTACCGACGTCCCCCCACCCTCCCCCATCTCCACATCCCTTCTCCAACACATCCTTGCTGATGTGTCCCTGTCCCCACAGGCCTTCAGCCGGGCGCACCGCATCGGCCAGGCCAACAAGGTGATGATCTACCGGTTTGTCACGCGCGCGTCGGTGGAGGAACGCATCACGCAGGTGGCCAAGCGCAAGATGATGCTGACGCACTTGGTGGTGCGCCCGGGACTGGGCTCCAAGGCCGGCTCCATGTCCAAGCAGGAGCTTGATGATATCCTCAAATTCGGCACTGAGGAGCTCTTCAAGGACGAGAACGAGGGTCAGCGCCCAGCGGGGTTGGGGATGGGTGGGACAGGGTGTGCTGGGCTTTGGGGGGGATGTGGGAGGCCATAGTGGGCCATGGGGGGCTATGGTGGGACATGATGAGATGTGGGAGGCCACGGTAGGATGTGGGAACCCGTGGTAGGACGTGGAACCCATGGTGGGCTGCGTCTGGGCTTGCAAAGCCATGATGGGATATGCGGGGTCACAACGGGGCCATGATGGGTCATGCAGAGCTGTGGTGGGATGTGCAAGGTCACGATGGGTCATGCAAAGCTATGGTGGGACGTTTGAGGTCACGATGGGATGCGTGAGGCCATGGTAGGATATGCGAGGCCGTGAAATGTTATGCAAACCCGTGGTGGAATATGCAAGGTCATGATGAGGCCATGGTGGGACACGTGGAGTCGTGATGGTGCTATGACAGGTCATGAAAAGCCATGATGGGACATGCAAGAACGTGATGGGGCCATGTTGGGGCCCATGAGGCTGCGGTGGGTATTCGCAGCGGTGGGGCATGCAGGGCCATGATGGAACACATGAGGCCATGATGGGACACGTGAGGCTGTGACAGAAGGTGCGATGCCATGATGGGGTGTGAGAGGCTATGACAGGGCTGTGATGGGACATGTGAGGTGGTGACCAGGTGTATGAGGCCGTGCCACGCTGTATCAGGCTGTGACAGTTCATGTCAGCGTGTGTCAGGCCATTCTGGGCCATGCCAGGCCACGCTGAGCCATGTTGGGCCGTGTCAAGCTATGCCGGACCTTGTCAGGCTGTGTTGGGTTGTGCTAGGCCATACCGGGCCACGTTGGGGCATGCCAGGTTGTGTTGGGTCATGTTGGACCATGTTGAGCTGTGTCAGGCCATATTGGGTGTGTTGGACCACATTGGGCCACATTGGACTGTGTTGGACCACCACAAGGGAGCGTGTAGGGCCACAGTGGTCCACGTTGGGCTGTGTGGGCCATGTTGAGCCGTGTTGGGCTGTGCTGGACTATGTTGGGCCATGCTGGGCTGTACTAGGCCATGTCGGGCCATGTGGGGCCATGTTGGACCATGTTGAGCCATGCAAGGTCATATTGGGCCACGTTGGACTGTGTTGGGCCACGTTGGGCTGTACTGGGCTGTGTCAGTCTATGTTGGGCCGTGTTGGGCGTTGTTGAGTCGTGTTGGGCTGTGCTGGACCATGTTGGGCCATGCTGGGCCATGCTGGGCTGTACTGGGCCATGTGAGGCCATCCTGGGCCATGTTGGACCATACTGGGCTGTGTTGGGCCGCGTTGGGCCATGCTGGGTTATGTCGGGCCACGTTGGGCTATGCTGGGCTGTACTAGGCCTTGTTGGGCCATGTGGGGCCACGTTGGACCATGTTGGGTCGTGTGAGGTCATATTGGGCCATGTTGGACCGTACCGCGCCGTGTCAGGCTGTGTTGGGCTGCGTCAGCCTATGTTGGGCCGTGTCAGGCCGTGTCGGGCCATGCTGGGCTGTACTAGGTCATGTCAGGCTGCGTTGGGCCACGCTGGGCCATGTTGAACCACGTTGGACAGTGTTGGACCGTGTCGGGCTGTGTTGGGTTGTATTGGGCCATGTTGGACCATGTTGGGCCATGCTGGACCGTACTAGGTCATGTCAGGCCGTGTTGGGCCATGTTGGAGCATGCCAAGGCCATGTTGAGCCGTGCCAGGCCCTGATGGACCAAGTCAGGCCGTGTCAGCAGCGTGTCGCCGGCGCAGGGGAGAACAAGGAGGAGGACAGTAGCGTCATCCACTACGACAATGAGGCCATCGCCCGGCTGCTGGACCGCAACCAGGATGCCACCGACGATGCCGACGTGCAGAACATGAACGAGTACCTCAGCTCCTTCAAGGTGGCCCAGTACGTCGTGCGTGAGGAGGACAAGGTGCGCCCGGGGGACGGGGACATGAGGACACGAGATAGGATGTGAAGGGGGGGGACGGTGGGGACAATGGAAATGGGGACGCTGGAGATGATGGAGGTGGGGACGACGGAGATGGTGGGGACGATGGAGATGGTGGAGTTGGGAACAACAGGGACACTGGAGATGATGGAGGTAGAGATGATGGGGACGGGGACAATGGGGATGATGGGGACAATGGGATATGGTGGAGTTGGGGGTGACGAGGATGGAGATGATGGAGATGATGGGGACGGTGGGGATGGGGACACGGGAGATGATGGAGATAGAGGTGGTGGGGAAAACAAGGGTGATAGAGATGGGGACAATGGAGATGGGGGTGATGGAGATGGAGATCATGAGCATGGGGATGATGGAAATGATGGGGACGATGTGGTCAGTGACAATAGGGATGGGAACAATGGAGACGATGGAGATGAGGATGATGAGGACGGTGGAAGTGGAAATGATAGATCAAGATGATGGAGAGGAGGAGGATGGAGATGAGGATGGGGATGATGGGATTGGGAATGATGGGGACGGTGGGGATGATGGAGATGGGGACAATGGAGATGGAGGTCATGGGGACGATGGAGATGGAGGTGATGGGGATGAGTATGATAGAGGCGGAGATGGGGATGATGGAGACGATGAGGATGGGGATGATGATACAGATATGAAGGTGATGGAAATGATGGAGGTGGAGGCGATGGAGATGGAAGATGATGGGGACAATGCAGATAATGGTGGTGGGGACGATGGGGATGGGGGATGATCAGGGTGGAGCGGATGGAGCTGGGGACGCTGGAGCCAGCGATGACGGACGTGGTGGTGGCAACCTCAGGCCAGTGAGATTTCAGCGGGTGCCCGCGGGTGCCCTGGGTGGCCTCTGACAGCGCGTGTGCCGGCAGATCGAGGAGATCGAGCGGGAGATCATCAAGCAGGAGGAGAACGTCGACCCCGACTACTGGGAGAAGCTGCTGCGACACCACTACGAGCAGCAGCAGGAGGACCTGGCGCGCAACCTGGGCAAGGGCAAGCGGGTGCGCAAGCAGGTCAACTACAACGATGCCGCCCAGGAGGACCAAGGTGAGCACTGGGAAGGCACTGGGAGGATGCTGGAACACACTGGGAGTTACTGGGAGGGGTTCTGATGCACTGGGCACCCTTGCCCAGGAGAACTGAGGTGGGTACAGGGCAGCTGGGGACACTGGGAAGCTCTGGTAAGGTATTGGGAGGGCACTGGGACAGACTGGGAAGCACTGGTAAGGTACTGGGACATGTTGGGAGGACACTGGAGCAGACTGGTCAGTTACTAGGACACAGTGAGAGGGCACTGGGGGAGTCCTGATGCACTGGGTACCCACATCCAGGAGGACCAGGGTGGGCACAGTGCAACTGGGAGTACTGGAAGGTACTGGGATGTTCCTCAGGAGGCACTGGGAGTTACTGGGAGGGCACTGGGACAGATGGCGGCACTGGGAGGGCTCTGAGACAGACTGGGAGGGTACTGGGACATACTGGGGAGAGTCCCAATGCACTGGGTACCCGCACCCAGGACAAAAGCGGGTACAGGGCAACTGGGAGCACTGGGTGCCAGAGTTGGGGGGTTGGGAGGCACTGGGAGTGAGCTCTGTCAGTACTGGGAGATACTGGGATGGTCTGGGAGGCACTGGGGGGGAGTCTCGATGCCCCAGTAGGGGCACTCAGGAGGGCCAAGGTGGGGTACAGTGCAACCGGGAGGTTACTGGGATGTTCCTCAGGAGCACTAGGACAGATTGGGAGGGCACTGGGACAGACTGGGAGGCACTGGGAGGGCTCTGGGCTAGCCTGTCCTGCATCCGGGGGTGGGGAGGGTGGCGAATTTGGGGTGTGGGGCAGATTTGGGGGTGTTTGGGGGGTACAGGGGGTGTTGGGGGTTGTCAGGGTGTATTTGGGGGTGTCAGGGGTTCTTTGTGGGGGTACAGGGGGTGTTTGGGGGGTGTCAGGGGTTCTTTGGGGGGTACAGGGGGTGTTTGGGGGGTGTCAGGGGTTCTTTGGGGGTTACAGGGGGTGTCAGGGGTTCTTTGGGGGGTACAGGGGGTGTTTGGGGGGTGTCAGGGGTTCTTTGGGGGTACGGGGGGTGTTTTGGGGTGCAGGGGGTGTTGGGGGTGCGGTGGTACGTGGGTGCTGACGGTGCCCCCCAGACAACCAGTCCGAGTACTCGGTGGGCTCCGAGGAGGAGGACGAGGACTTCGATGAGCGGCCGGAGGGTGAGTGACCCCCACGTCCTCTCTGTGTGTCCCCGAGTCCCCTCTGTGTCCCCTCGTGTCCCCCCCTGTGTGTCCCCAAGTCCCCTCGTGTCCCCCCATGTCCCCTCTGTCCCCCCTTGTCCCCTTTGTGCCCCGTGTCCTCTCCCATTCTTCCATCTCCCCGTGTCCCCTCTGTTCCCACACGTGTCCCCTCTGTGTCCCCTCTCTGTCCTCCTGTGTCCCCTCGTGTCCCCCCCCCGTATCTTGTGTCCCTCTGTGTCCCCCCATGTCCCTCCACGTCCTCTCTCTGACCCACCGTGTCACCTCTCTGTCCCCTTTTGTCTCCCTGAGTCCCCCCTCCCTGTCTGGGGAGGGGTCTGGGGTGGCACTGAGGGAATTGGGGAGGTCCTGGGTGGCACAGGGGGGGCCTGGGGGGTGGGGGGACCTGGGGGTGGGGGTCAGGGTGCCCCAGAGGGGGTCAGGGTGCTGTAGGGGAGGTTGGGGTGCCCTGGGGGGGGGGGGTATCAAAGTGTCCCAGGGTGGGGGTTCAGGGTGCCCTAGGAAGGGTGGGGGTGCCCCGAGGAGGGTCGGGGTGCTGTGGGAGGGTCGGGGTGCCCCAGGGATGGGGGTCGGGGTGCCGGGGGGTGGGTGCTGACCCCCCCACCCCCCCAACCCCAGGCCGGCGTCAGTCCAAGCGGCAGCTGCGGAACGAGAAGGACAAACCCCTGCCCCCGCTGCTGGCCCGGGTGGGCGGCAATATCGAGGTGGGGACCCCGGGGGGTGGGGGGCACCCGGACACTGGGGTCTGCTGGGGGGGGTGCTGGGATGCCAGGGGCCCTGGCGGAGGTGGGGGTGGGGGATGTCCAGACGCCAGGGTCCCCAAGGGCACCCGGATGCCGGGGTCCGCTCCGGGAGAGGGAGGGTGAGGGGGTGCCCGGACACCTGGGTTCGCCCCCCCCGCCAGCCACCTGGGGGGTCAAGGGGCACCCGGACACTTGGGTGCCCCCGTTCTGGGACAGGGTCCCCCCCCAACCACCTGTGTCACCCCCGGACAGCTGGATCCCCCTGGGTGCCCATGTCACCCCCCCCGCCATGTCCCCCTGAACACCTGAGTCCCCCAGACACCTGTGTCCCCCCCCACCCATCCATGACCCCCACCCCCTCCTCAAGACACCCATGACCCCCACCCACTCGTGACCCACCCACCGCCCCCCCCCCAGGTGCTGGGGTTCAACACACGGCAGCGCAAGGCCTTCCTGAACGCGGTGATGCGGTGGGGGATGCCCCCCCAGGACGCCTTCACCTCCCAGTGGCTCGTCCGCGACCTGCGCGGCAAGACCGAAAAGGAGTTCAAGTAGGTGACATTGGGGACAGGCGGTGGCACTGGGGACAGGTGGGGGTGCTGGGGACAGGCGGGTGGCACCCAGGGACAGGCGGTGGTGCTGGGGACAGGCGGTGGCAGTAGGGACAGGGGTGGCATTGGGGACAGGCAGTGGTGTCGGGGACAGGCGGTGGCATCGGGGACAGGTGGGGCAGGATGGTGGGGTACCCGTGTGTGTCCTCATGTTCTTGTGTCCCCATGTGTGTCCCTGTGTCCTCGTGTGTCCCCTGTGTCCTTGTGTCCTCATGTTGTTCTCGTGTCCCCACGTCACCCATGTCCTCATGTTCTTGTTCTCATGTGGGTATCCCCATGTCCTTATGTCCTCATGTTGTCCCCCATGTCCCCATATGTGTCCCCCACATCCCCATGTGTGTCACTGTATCCTTTTGTCCCCATGTCCCCATGTGTCCCCCATGTCCCCATGTATGTCCCCATACATGTCCCCATGTTTTATTGTCCTGTGTCCCCCCATGTTCCCCCATGTTCCCCCATGTGCTCATAGTGTCCCCATGTCGTTATGTCCCCATGTGCATCCCTATGTTTGTCACCATGTGTCCCTGTGTCCTCCCCATCTCCCTGTGTCTTTATCTTTCCATGTCCCCCCCGTGTCCCTGTTGTCCCATGTCCTGTGCCCTGCCGTGTCCCTGTACATCCCTGTACATCCCCATTGTCCCATGTCACTGTCCCTATGTATCCCCATTTTCTTATGTCCCCCCGTGTCCCCATTGTCCCTTGTCCTTCTCTGCCCTCCATGTCTCTGTGTCCCCCATGTCCCTGAGTGTCCCCATCTTCCTGTGTCCCCATCGTCTCATGTCCCTCTGTGTCCCCCCATGTCCCAGTGTCCCTGTGCTCCCCCATCGTCCCGTGTCCCCCCGTGTCCCCGAGCCGCGTGATGAGCCCTTACTCAGCCGAGCGCCATCGCTGTCGGTTTTCCTGGGGACCGGACGAGCCCGTGTCCCCCTCACCCCGACACAGAGTCACCCCCGGGGTCCCCATGTCCCCTCGGGGGGTCGGGTCTGGCTCAGGGGACGCCAGAGCGGTGGCAGGACCCGGCCAGAGCTGGCACAGCCCGGGACGGGCGCTGTGATGAGGGGACAGGCTGATGGCGCGGGGACATCGGGGACACTGGGGCCATCAGGGATACTGGGGACACTGGGGTCAGGGATGCTGGGGACCCTGGGGATAGGGATGGGAACAGGGTCCCTTGGGATGGGGACACTGGGGACCCTGAGGACAGGAAGCCTGGGGGCAGGCCCCCTGGAGATGGGGACACTGGGGACAGGGACAGCGATGGGGACCGTGGGGTCAGGGACCCCAGAGGACGGGGACAGGGATGGGGACTGTGGGGACAGGGAATATGGGGACAGGGATCCTGAGCATGGGGACAGGGGACACTGGGTACAGGAGCTATGGAGACAAGGGACACTTGGGACAGGGGCCTTGTGGAGGGGGACTACGGGGACAAGGGTCCCTGGGGACAGGGTTATGGGGTCAAGGGACCCTGGGGAGGGGGGTCTGAGGGGACAAGGGACCCTGGGGAGGGGGTCTGAGGGGACAAGGGACCCTGGGGACAGGGTCTATGAGGACAAGGGACTCTGGGGAGGGGGTCTATGAGGACAAGGGACCCTCGGGAGGGGGTCTGAGGGGACAAGGAACCCTGGGGAGGGGGTCTATGAGGACAAGGGACCCTGGGGAGGGGGTCTGAGGGGACAAGGGCCCCTGGAGGGGCCGGGGGAAGGGGTGGCAGCAGGCGGTGGCCCTGAGCATGTCCCCCAGGGCCTACGTGTCCCTGTTCATGCGTCACCTGTGCGAGCCGGGGGCCGACGGCTCCGAGACCTTCGCGGACGGGGTCCCCCGGGAGGGGCTCTCGCGGCAGCAGGTGCTGACCCGCATCGGCGTCATGTCCCTCGTCAAGAAGAAGGTACGACCCCCCCCTCCCCGGGGTGCCTGGGTGTCCCCCCCCCGGGTGCCTGGGTCCCTGCTGGACACCTGGGTCCCCTCCCTGGGTGCCTAGGTCCCCCCCCCAGGGTGCCCGGGTTCCCTCTGGGTGCCTGGCTCCCTGTATAAATTTGCTTAGGGGGGTGCAGCTCCCAGACACTTGGGTCCCTCCTGGATGCCTGCATCCCCCTGCATGCCTGGGTGCCCCCCCCAGCCACCTAGGTGCCCCCCCAGCCACCTGGGTGCCCCCCCCCCCCCCCCCCCAGACACCTGGGTCCCCTCTGGGTACCTGGCTCCCTGTATGAATGAGTGCTTGGGGGGGTGCAGCTCCCAGACACCTGGGTCCCTCCCCGATGCCTGGGTGCCCCTGCATGCCTGGGTGCCCCCCCCGACCCCGGACACCTGGGTGCCCCCGTAGGTGCAGGAGTTTGAGCACATCAACGGGCGCTGGAGCCTGCCCGAGCTGGCCCCGGAGCCCAGCGCCGACTCCAAGCGCTCCTCCCGCGCCTCCTCCCCCGCCAAGACCTGCCCCCCCAGCCCCGAACAGAGCGGCCCCCCCAGCCCCGGCCCCCCCACGCCCGGTACTGGGGAACGGGGGACAGGGACATGGGGCTGGGGGGGGACAGCAGGGACAAGATGGGGATACGGGGATGGGGATATGGGGGACAGGATGGGGATGGGATTGGGGGGGGTGGAGGGGAGGATATGGGGGACAGGATGGGGACAGGGGATGGGGGGGGGACCCAGGGGACAGGGGAGGACGTGGGGGTCAGGATAGGGACACGGGGATGGGGGACATAGGATGGGGATGGGGACGTGGGGGACGGGATGGGGACATGGGGATGGGGGGACATGGGATGAGGACACGGGGACATGGGGGACAGGGTGGAGACACAGGGATGGGGAACGTGGGATGGGGGGACGTGAGGGACAGGGGACGGGGACATGGGGGACAGGATGGGGACAGAGGGACGGGGACACGGGGGACATGGGGGACATAGGGCAGGGACATGGGACGTGGGGGGATGGGACAGGGAATGGGGACATGGGGACGTGGGGGACAGGGTGCGGGGGTGATGTGAGGGCATGGGGGACAGGGGACAAGGACACTGGGGACAGAGCATGGGGACGTGGGGATGCCGGGCCAGGCACGGGGACGTGGGGGACACAGGGACAGGGGCCCAGGGACACGGGCAGGGTGCCGGGGACACCCCGTGTCCCCATGTCCTAACGTCCCCTGTCCCCAGCCACGCCGGCGCCCAGCGAGCGCGGGGGACGGGCCAGGGCCACCCCCAGACAGGGACGACGGTGACACCAGGGACGAGAAGGAGCCTAAAGGCCCCGAGAAGATGGAGACAGAGGTGGGTGACAGGGCTGTCCCCAACCCTGTCCTCCTTGTCCCTGTCTGTAGTGATGTCTTCCCTCTCCCTGGTGATGTCCTCCCTGTCCCCAGTCGTGTTCTCCTTGTCCCCAACTCTGTCCCATCCCTGTCCCCATCCTTGTCCCCGATCCTGTCCTCTCTGTCCCCAACCCTGTTCCCAATCATGTCCTTGTTGTCCCTGTCCCCAACTCTGTCCCATCCCTGTCCCCATCCTTGTCCCCGACCCTGTCCCCAATCATGTCCTCGTTGTCCCTGTCCCTGTCCCCATCACGTCCTCCCTGTCCCCAACCCTGTCCCTAGTCATGTTCTCCTTGTCCCCAACTGTCCCAACCCTGTCCCCACCCCATCCCCACTCATGTCCCCCAGCCCTGTCCTCCTCCCCATCCTTGTCCTTGTCCCCAACTCCGCCTCTGTCCCCAACGCTGTCGTCACCCTCCTGTCCTTGTCCCTGTCCCCTCTCTGTCCTCTTCTGCCACCCTGACCCTGTGTCCCCTCCTGTCCCCATCCCTGTCCCCTCTGTCCTTGTCCCCTCGCTCCCCATCCCTGTCCCCTCCCCACCATTGTCCCCATGTCCCCCTCCGGTTACTCTGGGGGTACGGGGGGGGCATGTCGTGATGGGGGTACCCAGGCATCCGGGGTGATGCCACCCCCCCCCCATCCCCACAGCCTCCTGTCCCCGAGATGCCACCGTCCCCAGGCGATGGCAGCGAGGCCGAAGGGCCGCGGAAGGGGGAGGAGGAGGAGGGACCTGGCCAGCGGGAGCCCGAGGCCGAAGGGCCCCCGGCCCGCGAGGAGCGAACAGGTGAGCCCCCACCCCCGCCCCGTCCTGGGTGTCCAGGGCACCCAGGGGTTTGGGTGCCCCCCCCCCAAATCCCCCAGGCCACCCAGGTGTCCAAGCACCCCTGTCCCTCCCTGCAGGCTCCGAGGCCGAGAAGGGTCCTGGGGGAGAGAAGGGCGACGAGAAACCCCCCGAGGAGGAGCCCAAGGAGCGGCCGGGGGATCTTGACCCTAAACGAGGTACCTGGGGGCGGGGCTTGACTGCAGGGGGCGGGGTCTAGCCCACCCAGGGCTGCAGCCAAGTCAGAAGGGGTGGGGCTTAACCAAAGGGATGCACCTGGAGCGCTCTTCTCTTAATCTTGTCGCGTTCACTCTGAAGCCTACTGATGGCTGATAACGTCTTCCTGTTTACTGGGGCGGGGGGGCAGCTTGGGGTGGTTTGGGGAGGTCAGAGTGGGGTTGCAAAATGGCGCTGACCCCCGTGTCCCCCCCACGCAGAGGAGGTGAAGGCCGAGAAGGAACCCAAGCTGGAGGCGCGTGCCAACGGCCGGCGGGATGACAAAGCCGAGAAGCCGCGCTTCATGTTCAACATCGCCGACGGCGGCTTCACGGGTGAGTGGGTGACGGGGCCGGGGAGGGGCCGGGGGGGACACGCCAGGGTTCCCACTTCCCTGACACCCCCACCCGCAGAGCTGCACACGCTGTGGCAGAACGAGGAGCGCGCCGCCATCTCCTCGGGGAAGCTCAATGAAATTTGGCACCGGCGCCACGATTACTGGCTGCTGGCCGGCATCGTCCTGTATCCTTCCGGCACGCGTGGGTGTCCCCACCGCGGCACACGTAGGTGTCCCCTCCCCGGCACGCATGGGTCCCCTCGCGGCACTCCTGGGTTCCCCCACGGGTGCTGTCATCCTCCCCAGGGTTGGTGGTGGTGGCAGCACCAAGGAGGGTGACACTAGGGTGGGGGTGACCCAGGGTCGGGTGACGCAAAGGCGGTGGTGATGTTGGGGACGGTGGTGATGGTGACACTGGGGGTAGTCCTCAGGGGGAGGTGACGGAGGAGGAGGTGATGTTGGGGACACGGTGACGCGGTGACGTGGTGGCTGTCCTTAGCAGCCATGACTCCGTGTGCTAGCAGGGGTGACCTGGGTGGGGGTGAGGGTGACCTTGGTGATCTGGTGACAGTGACACCGTGACGGTGACACAGTGACAGGGTGACAGTCCTTAGCGCACAGCCACGGTTCCAAGCGCTGAACAGAGATGACCTTTGGGGGGGACAAAAGGAACACGGGGGCCAGGGTGACGCCGTGAGGGTGATGTGGTGACGGTGATGTGACAGTGACACAGCGGTGGTGACGCAGTGACACGGTGACAGTCCTTAGCATGGGGGGGATGAGAGGGACGTTGGGGACAGGGCGACGCAGTGATAGTGATGTGGTGATGTGGTGAAGGTGATGCAGTGACGGTGACAATGGCATTGGTGACAGAGTGACGCGGTGACAGTCCTTAGTGTGCAGCCACGGCTCCGTGTGCTGGACGGAGGGATGACCTGGGGGAAATGAGGGGGATGCTGGGGACAGGGTGACGTGGTGATGGTGACGCGGTGATGGTGACACAGTGGTGACACGGTAATGTTGACATGGTGACAGTCCTTAGCATGCAACCACAGCTCCTTGTGCTGGAGGGGGGATGACCTGGGGGGACAAGAGGGAGACGTTGGGGACGGGGTGACATGGTGATGGTGATGCAGTAACGTGGTGACGTTGTGGTGGTGACACAGTGACGCGGTGACAGTCCTTACCGTGCAGCCGTGGCTCCGCGTGCTGGACGTGGGATGATGTGAGGGGGAACGACAGGGACGTTGGGGACAGGGTGACGTGGTGACGGTGACGCAGTGACATAGTGATGGTGATGCAGTGGTGATACGGTGACGTGACGCTGATGGGGTGACAGTCCTTAACGTGCTTCCACGTCTCCGTGTGCTGGCCGGGTGATGACCTGGGCAGGGACAAGGTGACGTGGTGGCAGGGACAAGGTGACGTGGTGACAGTGATGGTGACATGGTGACACGGTGATGGTGACGTGGCGGTGGTGACACGGCAGCAGCCCTTAGCACACAGCCACGGCTCCGTGCGCTGGTTGTGGGGGTGAGGGGGACGTTGGGGACAAGGTGACATGGTGATGTAGTGATACGGTGACAGTCCTTAGCGCGCAGCCAGAGCTCTGTGCACTGGACAGGGGATGACGGGAGGGGGTGAGAGGGACACTGGGGACAGGGTGACGTGGTGACGGTGATGCGGTGACTCGGTGATGCGGTGGTGATGCAGCGATGATGCGGTGACGGTGACGTGGTGGTGACAGTGCTGTGGTGACAGTCCTTAACATGCATCCACACCTCCATGCGCTGGCTGGGTGATGACGTAGGGGATGTTGGGGACAAGGTGGCACGGTGACGTGGTGGTGATGGTGACACAGTGACGTGGTGATGGTGACACGGTGATGTGGTGATGGTGACACGGCGGTGGTGACGAGGCGGCAGCCCTTAGCACGCAGCCACGGCTCCGCGCGCTGGATGTGGGGGGTGAAGGGGGAACGTTGGGGTGACGCGGTGACACGGTGACGCAGTGACACGGTGACACGGTGACAGTCCTTAGCGCGCAGCCACGGCTACGCGCGCTGGACGGACATCCAGAACGACGGCGCCTTCGGGGTCATCAACGAACCCTTCAAGGGCGAAGCCTCCAAGGGAAACTTCCTCGAGATGAAGAACAAGTTCCTCGCACGCCGCTTCAAAGTGAGTGCACGAGGGCTCGCACGAGGGTTTGCACGAGGGTTGCACTTGCACGGGGCTGGCGCCAGCCTGGGGCTCGTGCCAGGGCGGTGCTGGTACAAGGAGCACGCACGGCGGTTGCTTTTGCGCCGGGGGCTTGCACAAGGGTCTCGCGCTAAGGTTGGGCTTGTGCCGAGGGCCTCGCACGAGGGCCGGTTTCAAGCCGGGGGTCCGCTGCCTTGTACCAGGGGCACGCTCAAGGGCTGCGCTTGTGCAAGGGGCTTGCATGAGGGCTGCGTACGTGCGAGTGTGGCACTCGTGCAAGGGCTGCGCTCACACGAGGCTTTTTCACAAGGGCCTCGCACGGGGACCAGGCTCATGTGAGGGCTGGGGTCCCGTGAGGGTTGGGCTTGCACAAGGGTCCGGGTACAACAGGTTCTTGCACAAGTGCCCAGGTAGGGGGGGAGAAGGTGGCCACGGAAAGGGGGCGGAGCTTGCACGTGGGCTGCGCACGAGAGGGTGGGGCTTGGCCAATGAGGGGCCTCGTGCAAGAGGCTGGCGAGGGGGGAGGGTGGGGGGTGAGGTCAGCGATGGGTGCCCGGACGCCTGGGTCACCTCTGGGCTCTGTTGGGGCGTGAGGTCACAACGTGAGGTCAGAGTCGGGTGCGCGGACGCCTGGGTCATCCTTGGCCTTGTCGGGGTGTGAGGTCAGAGTCGGGTGCCCGGTTGCCCGGGTGCTCTAAGCGATGGGTGAGGTCAGAGTTGGGTGCCTGGACACCCGGGTCCTTCCTTGGCCTTGTTGGGGTGTGAGGTCAGAGTCGGGTGCCTGCATGCCTGCGTCCTCTAAGTGACTGGTGAGGTCATAGGCGGGTGTCCGGATGCCTGGGTGCTCTCCGGGCCTTGTTGGGGTGCGAGGTCAGAGTTGGGTGCGCGGGTGTCTGGGTCCTCTCTGGGCCTTTTTTGGGTGTGAGGTCAGCGTTCGGTGCCTGGACACTTGAGTCCTTCCTGGGCCTTGTTGGGGTATGAGGTCAGAGTTGTGTGGCCGGATACCTGGGTCCTTCCTGGGCCTAGTTGAGGTGTGAGGTCATAGTTGGGTGCGCGGATGCCTGGGTCCTCTCTGGGCGTTGTTGCGGTGTGAGGTCAGAGTTGGGTGCCCAGATGCCTGGGTCCTCTCTGGGCGTTGTTGCGGTGTGAGGTCAGAGTTGGGTGCCCGGACGCCTGGGTCCTTCCTTGGCCTTGTTGGGGTGTGAGGTCAGAGTTGGGTGCATGGACACCTCGGTCCTCTCCGGGCCTCGTTGGGGTGTGAGGTCAGAGCTGGGTGCCCGGTTGCCCGGGTGCTCTAAGCGATGGGTGAGGTCAGAGTTGGGCGCATGGACGCCTGGACACGTTCTGGGCCTCGTTGGGGCGTGAGGTCAGAGTCGGGTGCGTGGACGCCTTCAGAGTCGGGCGCCTGGGTGCTCTAAGCGATGGGTGAGGTCAGAGCTGGGTGCCCGGACGCCTGGGTCCCCTCCGCCACCCTTCTCCCTTTCCGCTCCCCTCCCGCCCCCCCCCCCCCCCCAGCTACTGGAGCAGGCGCTGGTGATCGAGGAGCAGCTCCGGCGCGCCGCCTACCTGAACATGACGCAAGACCCGAGCCACCCCGCCATGGCCCTCAACACCCGCTTCGCCGAGGTCGAGTGCCTGGCCGAGAGCCACCAGCACTTGTCCAAGGAGTCGCTGGCGGGCAACAAGCCCGCGAACGCCGTCCTGCACAAGGGTAAGAGGCGGGTGGGCCGGCGCGCCCGGCGCGGACGCCCCGTGTAGCGCCTCGCACCTCTGTACCGCGCTCTCAATCATTAAAGTGGGGTTCTCCTCCCAACCGGCTCCCGGTGTATCCTTGCTCTGCGTGTGCTTTCTGGCGGCCGGAGGGGGGGGGAGAAGGGTGCAGGGGGGTGGCGGGGCAGCTGCTGGAAGGTCCCTGAGGGGTTTTTGGGGTGTGAGTAAACCTGGAGTAAGCTCGGAGTAAGGCGGGGTGCGGATGTAGGGCGGCCACGGGGCTCCGGGGTGCGTGAGGAGCAGGCGGGTGCCTCTGTCGCTTTGCGCTAAGATGTATCTGCTGAGTGTCTGTAGTGTAACTCTGGAGTATGTCACTAGTATGTCCCGTGTACTTCTGGAGTATGTAATGTATTTACCCAGAGTATTTGGGGGGCATGGAAGGAGTATATTCTGAGTATCCCGGTGGCCAGAGTAGCCCTGGTGCATGTAATGAGTAAGCCTGGAGTAATGCTGATGTACGGACGGGGTCTCCCTGCTTGCATGTCACGGCTTTGCCTGGAGTATCCCTGGGGTATGGGCAGTGTTTTCCCAGAGTACTTCTGGTGTATGCCCGGAGTATCTCTGGTCTATTTAATGAGTAAGCCCGGAGTACTCCAGAGGAATGTGCTGAGTATAGCCCAGAGTATCTCTGGTGTCTGTAATGTCTTTGCCAGCAGTATCACTGGAGTAAGCAGTGAGTATCATTGGTGTAGGCTGATGGATCTGTGCAGAGGATCTCTGGGGCCCGGAGGAACTCAGGGGCTGTGTAACGAGTATCCCCAGAGTATCGGTGATGTGGCTGCAGCCTCTTAGCCCTGAGCAGGAGCAAGTGATGAGGATGCCCAGAGTACCTCTGGGGTGGCTATAGCATGGATCTGGAGTATTTCTGGTGTATCCAAGGAGTATACCTGGGGTATCTTTAGTGTGTCTAAGGAGTATATCCAGAGTATCTCCGGAGTGCTTAAAGAGTGTATCCAGAGTGGCTAAGGAGCATACCCAAAGTATCTCTGGTGTATCTACAGATCATGCCCAGAGTGACTAAGGAGTATCCCCAGAGTATCTCAGGTGTCGCTAAACATTATACCTGGAATAGCTCTGGTGTGTCTAGAGAGTATCCTGGGGTGTTTAAGGAGTATGTCTGGAGTATCTCCAGTGTAGCTACAGCGTAGACCCTCAAGTGCCTAAGCTTGGAGTATCTCTGGTGTCTCTAATAGAGCGTACCCAGAGTAGCTCCAGTGTGTCTAGACTGTAGACCTCGAGTATGTGAGGAGTACGCCCAGAGTATCTCTGGTGTGTCTAAGGAGTATACCCACAGGGTCCAAGGAACATACCCAGAGTATCTCTGGTGTGTCTAAGGAGTATGCCCAGAGCGTGTGAGTAGTACACCCAGAGTATCTCTGGTGTGTCTAAGGAGTATACCCAGAGTGTAAAGAGTAAACCTGAAGTATCTCCAGTGTGTCTAGAGAATATACTCAGAGTAAATAGTATAACCCGAGTATCTCCAGTGTGTGTAAGGAGTATGCCTGGAGTGCGTAAGGAGTACACCCAGAGTACTCAAGGCTCATACCCAGAGTACCTCGGAGTCCTCCCACCCTGGAGCATGCCCCCACTCCCCGCCGGTGCATCCCCCGAGTAGGTGCATCCCCCCCCCCCCTGCCCCGAGTATCCCTTGAGTAGCTCTCAGGCTTCCCCTCCCTCTCCCCACCCCACTCCCTGTTCTCACGTGAGTATCTCCACCCCGCCACCCCCTTCCAGTAGCCTCTGAGTAACCTAGGAGTAACCTATGAGTAAGTTGTGAGTAGGCGCGGGGCGGCCCCCTGGCGCTGACGGGCCCCCCCCGCCCCTCTTTCTCTCTCTCTCTCTCTCCCCCCGGTGCCAGTGCTGAACCAACTGGAGGAGCTGCTGAGCGACATGAAGGCGGACGTCACCCGCCTCCCCGCCACCCTCTCCCGCATCCCCCCCATCGCCGCCCGCCTCCAGATGTCGGAGCGCAGCATCCTCAGCCGCCTCGCCAGCAAGGGCACCGAGAGCCACCCCCCGCCCGTAAGTCACAGCCCCCACCCCGCCTTGGGGACGTTCCCCCCGCCTTGGGGACATCCTTTCCTCACCGTGGGGATGGCCTTCGCCCTGGGGACGTCCCGTCCTGGGGACGTGCCTCGCTTTGGGGACGTTTTGTATCTTGGGGACATCTTTTGCTTGGGGACATCCCTTTCTTGGGCATATCCCCCCCCCCCAGCTTGGGGACATCCCTCACTTTAAGGATATCCCACCCTGCGGACATCCTGTCTTGGGGACACCTTTTCCTTGTGGACACCTCTCGCTTTGGGGACATCCCTTGCCTTGGGGAGACAATCCCCCCCCATTTTGGGGGACATCCTTCACCTTGGGGGCACTCCTCACCCTGGGGACATCCCTTCCCTGGGGACCTTCCCTTCCATGGGAGACCCCCCCCCCCCACCTAGGGGACCCTTACCTGCCTGCCTTGGGGACCCAGACTGGGGACACCCTGCCCCAGGGCCACCCTCTTGGGGACATCCCCGTCTTGGGAGCACCCTCAGCCCTGGGGACACGCGGGGGTGTCCCTCCCGTGGGGACACCCACCTCGGGGAGCCCCATCCGGACCTTTCCGGAAGCGCCTCCCCCCATCCTGGTGGCAGCAGGCGGGGCGGGGAGGGGGGTGACAGCAGTGTCCCCATCTCTCCAGACCTTCCCGCCGGGGCCCTATGCCACCCCCCAGAGCTATGGGGGCACCTTTGGGACCCCCCCGGCCGGAGCCCTCCCCCCTGGAGGGGCCAACTACAGCCAGATGCCGCCTGGCTCCTTCATCACCGGTGAGCACCCGGATGGGTGGGGGGACACCCCGACACCTGGGTCCGTGGGTGGGGGGGTGTCCCAGGGCACCTGGGTCCTTGGGTGGGGGGTCTGGATGCCTGAGTCCCTGGGGTGGGGGGGTTCCAGATGCCTGGGTTCTTGGGTGGGGGGTCTGGACACCTGAGTCCTTGAGTACGGGGGGGGTCCCGGACACCTGGGTGCCACGAAGGGGGTGTCCCAGGGCACCTGGGTCCTTGGGTGGGGGGTCAGGATGCCTGGGTCCTGGAGTGGGGGGGGGTGTCCCGGATGCCTGGGTCCATGGGTGGGGGGTCCCTGGGTGCATGGCTCTATCAGAGAAGGGTGCCTGGGTCCCAGGGAGGGGGGTGCCCCGGATGTGTGGGTCCCTGGGGGGGTGTCAGTGGGGGGGTGGGTGTCTGGAGCCCCCACCCCAAACACCTGGGTCCTTCCCCCCCACCCCGCAGCCGCCGCCAACGGCCCCCCAGTGCTGGTGAAACGGGAGCGCGAGGCCGAAGGGCCGGAGAAGAAGGAGCCGCGCGGGGGCGAAGTCATCTGTATCGACGACTGAGGGGGGGGGGGCCGTGGGGGGCCCCCCCCCACACCCCCGCTCCCCCACCCGGGGCTGCCCCCCCCCCACACCCCCGCCCCCGATCCGCCCCCAATCCGGAGGCGGGTGGCGGCCGGCGGCGGGGGGGGGGGGGGCCCCCCACACTGCCAGAAATGCCTCGTTTCACCCTAAATCCGGTGCGGGGGTGGGGCAGCACCCAGGGGTGGGGGTGTTTCGGGGGGTGACGAGGACCACTGCAACTATAAATATGAATATATATATATATCCCCGGTGGTGGGGGGGATCCCGGTGTCCGGGTGGCCCCGGTGTCCTCTCCGGGGTCCCCCGGTGTCCCCAGGGCCCCCCCTCCCTCCCGCCCCGGGGCTCGGGCACTTGTTTAACCGCAGCAGAATAAAACCCGGTTCCTTGGCTACGGCACCCGGCTCCGCTCGTCCCTCGGCGTCACCGTCACCCGTGGGGATGGCGACTGGGGGGCTCGCCGCTGTGGGGACGGTCACCTGTCGTGGTCGTAGGGATGGGCAGCGTGGAGATGGTCACCCGTGTGGTCACGGCCACCAGAAGTCATGGGGACGGCTACTGGTGTGGTCGTGGGGACGGCTACAGTCGTGGCCGTGGGAATGGTCAGTCGTGTGATCGTGGCCACCAGCGTGGTCATAGGGTTGGTCACCAGCGTGGTCAAGGCCGCTGGCCATGGCCACCATGGGGATGGCCGCCAGCTTGGCCATCGGTGCTGCCGTGGGGACCGTCATCCCCGCGGTTGTGGTCATAGGGATTGTCACCCGCAGAGTCACGGGGACAGCACAGCCACAGTGACCAGCGTGACTGGTGGCATCATGAGGACAACCGTCACGGCCGTGGTGACCTAACGGCCTTTGGGGACACGACGAGGCCCCGTGGGGACACCGTGAGCCCTTTTTGGGGACATGATGTGACAGCTGGCTCCTGCCTGGAGGGATGAGGGGACAGACGGAGGGACAGAGGGACAGACGGAGGGATGAGGACGGGGATGGAGGAACGAGGGGACGGAGGGACAGATGGACAGATGCAGGGATGGATGGAGGGTGTTGGGTACCAGAGGATGGACAGACGGATGAGGTGAGGCTGGAGGAAGGGAAGGGGGTGGGGGGGTCTGGGTGGGTGTCACCCGTTTGCGGCGCTGGGTCTAGGAGCACCCCAACCCCTTCCCAGGGGATCCAGGCATCCGGGAGACCCCGTTGTCCCCCTCCCCATGTCCCCAGGCATCTGGGGACCCCAGCTTCTCAAGCCCTTGTGTCCCCAAGTGCCGTCCCCACGTTGGACCTCCTGGGGTCCTGTCCAACTGGGATGATCCCAGGGGATGTAGGGGTGCCGTGGGGGGGGCCAGAAGGAGCTCATCGCAATTTCCTGGCCCTTAAGGCCCCCCCCCGGGGTGCTCACCCATGGGTTGCAACAACCAAAGATGGTTCATCCCAGAGTTCCATCACCCTTTGGGGTGGTCAGCCCTGGGAGAACATCCCACCTTGGGGTGGTTAACCTTAGGGTGATAAACCCCAGGGTCCCATCAATCCTTGGGCCCCTCACGCTCAAAGTCGTTAACCGTGAGGGCTCATCACGCTGGTGAACCAGCAATGATGGGTCATTAATCCTGGGGGGGCCATCAGCCCGGACCCAGCGACCCCTCCCACACCTGAGTGGCCGGGACTGAAAGCTGTTGGTGGCCACCCCCCACCCGTCCCTTGGTAGCCCCTTCACCCCACCGACACCGGGGCTCTGCGCTTCTTCTACCACCCAACCCTCCCCCTGGAGCCCCCCCAGACCCCACACTGCACGGCGGTCATCTCCCCTTGAGCAAGGACGTCTCCCAAGGTCACCCCCCGAGGTTGAGAGACGCCTTAGCCGGCATCCGATATCCGCGACGGGGTGAGTGACTTTTTATATTAGATCTAAAACGATATTGTGTGATAGCAACATTTACATATGCAGCTTTGGCTTAATTAAGCGTAGTAAGTAGTCGAGTGTTTGACCACCGTCTAAATTATCTTCTAAATCATCATCTCAATTATCACGTAAATCATTGTCAAATCACTGTTTAATTACCATTCAATTATTGCCTAATCACCATTTGATTAGCGTTTAATTTTCATTCAATCATCACTTCATTAGCCTTTGATCGTCGCTTAATCATTAATAAAACCCCTTTAGTTAACCCTGCCGACGATGGCTTCTCTCAATAATTCACCTCATCGGCGTAGCCGGCAGGATGGCGGATTCGATCGCTGACGATCTACGGCGGCACGGAGTGAGCCCTCTTTGGAAGATGGGGATGGAGATTATTTGGGAGGACCCCGAACAAGAACTTAGCCAGGAGAATGAATTAGACGAATTGTAATAATTTTATTATTAAACCTGAGGTATCTGCCGGACCCCAGGGAGGCAACCGGAGAAATACCGTAAAGACCATGCCACAGGATCCCCTTCAAGTGGCCAATCCGCAGGGACAAGACAGCGATGTGGCGCATCTCCGTCACTGGAGACGACCGCATTGACTTAGGCCAAGACAAAGCGGACGGCTTTTGAGGACCAGGAGCGTCCTTGACCGAGGGAGCAGCCCCTAACGCCGAACCGCGCTCTACCACGTGCCGAGTGGCGTATTGGGTGGGGGGCAAAGACCCTTGGGATGGCAGCGGGGAGCCCACTGCT
The DNA here is from genome assembly GCF_026419915.1 of Harpia harpyja. Classification (NCBI taxonomy): domain Eukaryota; kingdom Metazoa; phylum Chordata; class Aves; order Accipitriformes; family Accipitridae; genus Harpia; species Harpia harpyja. Next base: position 144,269 of record NC_068952.1, read on the forward strand.
GTACCAGTAAGACCATTAAGTGAACTTTCCACTGCCCCTGTAGACCCTCAAGCCATAAGACTGCTGGTAAGGGGAGCCCTTGCTGTCTTAAAACCATATCTCATTGCAAAAAAAAAAAAAAAAAAGGGAGGAAATAAGACAAAAATAACACTCGGGAGGGTCAAGATGGCCAACCCAACCTCCGCCCCCTCCCAGCCTGGGCAGAATTGATGCGTGGCATCGTCAATCATAAATCAATATTGCGGCGGGTATAACTGCCCTAGCAAAAAGACAAATTCTCTCCCAAACGTGCTCCCTGGATAATTCTCCAGCGTGGCCGATAAAAAAACCAGACGGGAGATGGCGCTTAATCATAGATGCTAGAAAGTTAAATGCAGACATCGCTCCTCTTGCGGATATTGCTGCATGAACCGCCACCTGCCAAGCAGCCACTCGCCCCTGGATGGCAGTACTTGATGTAAAAAACCCGCCCAAAAACATGTTATTTATGGTGCTGCTGCAGGAGGATAAAAGAAAATTCCCTTTTTTTCTGGGATGAGATGGAATTTACTTTGAACAGCCAATAAGCTGCTCACTACTATATTATATACTTATTCACCCACTATAGCTCAGGCAGTGCTGGCTGATCAGTTGCAAACTGAATTTCTCCAGAAGTTTAAGTCGGAATTGTTTAATAAAACCTTTTCGTTAACCCTATAACGCTGACTTAATAATTCCCCTGCGCCACCACGGCTTTGAAATCAGCCCAACGTGGTCCTGGAAGGGGACGGTCCTAAGCCAAAGGTTTCTGTGAGGCCGGTTGGATTGCGGGATTGAATATGATGGATTTGGGCAAGGAGAACAGGAGACACGCGTGCCATAGGGCTGGGACTGGAGATGGACCTTCTGGCGGCGCGGGTGGCCCATGGGATGGCCAAACAGGGCACCTCCTTGAAGGATTTCATAAATAGAGATATAAATTGGATATAAATAGGGTATAAATCAGATAAACTGGGAGATAAATGGGACAGTAGAGAGCCCTGGCTCTACCGCAAGTGGAAGTATAAAGTCCAGCCCAGCAGAGCTGGGCTCAGCCTTGCTTTCTCTCCTTCCCTGCTCCCTTATGGCGCTGGGTGAAAGCTCAGGTGCCCTCCATGTCTCCCCGGCTGCACTCGCATCCTTCCCCTTTCCCTTCCAGGGATGTTCAGATCTTCACCGCATCGTTCCAAAGGCCCCGGTTGCCCTCCCTTGCCCAAAAAAAAAAGCAGATTCCTTTCCATAGCGGCCATGGAAAAGATTCCCAAGGGAAGGTCCTGCAGATGGCCCCCCCTCAGCTTCCAGGACCACGCTGGGCTAATCCTGGAGCCATGGCCAACTGTAAAACCCCTTCTCCCCCTCGTTCATAATTAAAAAAAGCCAACACTCTTCTGCAACGTCTCTGTGGGTTTTTATTCCTCTTTTTTCCTGATCATTCCAGCCAGGGCCTCTCCGGTCGAGGAGAGCATCGCGTTTTGCTGGTCCCCTCGCCCATCAGTTGGATCAAACCAAGAGACGTTCATCGAGGGACACCTCAAGCAGGCTGGCCTCAGAGCTCCGGGTCTCTAATACCGCCTTCTGAGGTTATTCCAGCACTGGCCAGAATTTCTCAAGCCTAAACGTCACTATTTTGGCCGTTCTGGTCTTGGTGACGGCCGTCTGAGCACCTCGTAGGTGGGCTTCTAGAGCAGGCTGGCCTCAGAGCTCGTTGTCGATAATATGGCTATTACCGGTGTTTCGAAGGTCAAGGCTCCCCGAGGACGGGAGGGCTTGGCTTTCACCTTCTTCCTCGCTGCCGTTTCAGCGAGGATTTGATCCACTATTCCTTCTTCTCCGTAGCTCTGAGGCAATGCCTGCACTTGGCTCTGCTTTGACATTTGGCCTTTGAGCACGGCTTTGCCCTTCGGACGGCTGGTCACCGGCTGCTTTTTGGCAGAGGAGCCCTTTGGGATCTCTGACCGCTGCCTGGAAGGACACGATGGGTTTGGGGCCGCTCAGCCAAGGATACCCCCTGAGCCGGGACCCTCGGCCGACACACGGCGGTCCCCGTGTCCCCAGGCCCCACTGAGGCTCTTCTGAAGTGCTGGAGAAGATCCAGGCTTGTGAGATGGGGGGGTTCCCACCATCCCCGTCCCACCCCTCCGGTGGGATGTTGGGCAGCGATGAAGGGCGAGTGTTTGGGGCTGGGGAATGGGCTCTTGCTGGGTCAGAAAATCATAGAATCAGAGAGGAGTCGGGATTGGAAGGGACCTTTAAAGGTCCATCTAGTCCAACCCACCCCCCCACCATGGTCAGGGACATCTCCCAGTAGGTGGGGTCGCTCCAAGCTCCAACCAACCTGACCTTGACTCCTTCCAATCAGAGAATCAGAGAATGTTTGGGGTTGGAACAGACCTTTGAAGGTCCCTCCAGTCCAACCCCCCCACCACGGTCAGGGACATCTTCAACTGGACCAGGTCGCTCAGAGCCCCGTCCAACCTGACCTTGAATATTTCCAGGGATGGGGCATCGACCACCTCTCCGGGCAAAACGACCCCATGCAGACACCAGCCCTGAGCCTCCAACCTCACCTGACCCGCGACTTCTTCCTCTTCCTCGGCGCCATGATTTCCCAGAACCGCGGTATTTCAGTATTAGTGGAGTCTGGACTAACAGGAAAGGGAAAACCAGGAGATCCCACTGGAAGCAGGAAAGAGATCTCGTCAGAAGAGCATCGCTGGGACACTGTCAGCCCCGCTGACACCCAGGGGTGCTCAGGCCTCTTCCCAAAATATTGAAGAGGGACGTTCTGCTCCCCTCGCAGCCACCATCGTAGCCTCGCACCCTCCCTGACACCGGGTCTTGCCCCCATTCCCCATTTCCAACCTAATTTTCCGACTGCATCATCAGCTCCAGGTTTGGGAACAAGGAGCTGGGTGATGCCGGGGAGGTGACAGGGACTCTTTTTGGGGGGGACATTGCTTGGTGGGGAGGAGGGGGGCCTTGGATCACCATCCTCCATTTTGGTGAAGCTAACGAGTCGTTAGGACAAAAGGCTGTGCCGAGCTGGCGTGAAGCTTTGGCACAAGTTGGAGCCTTTTGACACTCAACGCTGGTGATTGCCCCGTCAAACGACAGAATTTGGTTGCCCGCGCTATGGAAAGGAGCTGGGAGCTGCTTTACCTTTCCTGCCTTGTCCAAAAGGTGACCAGCCGTCTCTTCTCATGTTCTTGTCCTCCCCGGGGCCTTGTCTCAAGGTCTTGAGAAGATCCCTGGCCAGTAGTTTGGGCACAAACTCCATTTCAAACCTGGAAACAAGGAGAAGCCGCTGTCATGACCCAGAGCATCACCAGCCTTTGCCGTGATCGCCTGCTCATGGGCAGATTTTGGCATTGCCGTAAAGGCCATTGTTTACCCAAGTCTACCGTGTGTTTCCCAAATCTACCATGCCCCATCCCCAAGGAGAGTCCTGGGAAATGGAGTCCCCCGGCAAAGAAGTCCAGGCCACCGTGGGAAAAAAGCGTTGCCTAAATTCGTCTGTCTTTCCCATCAGATCTGCCCGACGGGAGCGACTACGACGTGGGGACATCAATGACAGTCGCTGCCTGGTGTCCCCGTGGGAGGACACCCATGGTCACAAGGAGCAAACGCATCAAACAGCAGCTACAGCCGCCAACGTACTCACTCGGGAAAGATGATGACGCGGCCAGAGGAGCTCAGGCTGGCCACGGGTACCACTGGGGACACCACCATGGCCAGCAGCTGGGGGACCTGCAAGAGAGGAGCCCAAAGACGGTAGGATGTCCTCGGCATGGTTGAGGCACTCAATATTGGAAGACCCCAAAGACGGTAAAACATCTTTGGCGTGGCCGAGGCACTCAATATCAGAGGAGCTCAAGGCAGCCAGAGTTGGTAGGACCGTAACTCTCGTCTGGACCGAGTGGCTGCCCACGTCCTGATGGGCCACGTGCAAGCAGTGCCGGGACAGCGCCGTGGGCCTGCCCGCGCCACGGAGAAACCAAAATGCTCACCTTGAAAATAGCTTTTCCCAAGTTTTCCTTCCCGGACAACATCTCCAGGAAGTTGTAGTAGAACTTCATTTGCACCCTCCTGCCTTCAATGAGCAACACCCCAATGTCCCTCAGGGCAAGGGCGACGTTCTCCCCTTTCCCCAGGCAGTAGGAGAGCAGGGATAAGGTGCCTTGGATGCAGCTCTCCGCTTTCTGCCGGGACACACAGGTGGCTGCAGCCACCGTGGCGTATTTAAGGGCCTCCAGCTCTTTGTTTCCTGGAAAAACCACAAGAGGGATGGAGACGCTTACCCAGTGACCCTTCTGCAGGCATATTGCCATCATTGCATTGCCCAAAAAAACCCCCCAAAAAACATTTTTGGCCCTGGTCTGCAGAGGGGGAGTTGCTTTAGAGAAGCGTCTCAGACCCAGGGAAGGGATGCGATGGCCGCGCAGCCAACCAAGGGTTTAATCTGCCGTCTTACCAGGCAGGTAGGCTTTGTTGTCCGTCAGGTTGTGGGCATTCACAAGATTCCTGGCCAGGTGAAAGACGGGCTGCTGGATAATGACAGCCTCGTCTCCAACCTGGATCTGTTTAGGGACAGTATCGAAGGAGCCGAGCGTGGGAATCCGGACTCCCTGCAAACGGGAAAGGAGGGAAGGGTTGAAGGGTGACGACTGGCCGGACGGAAGAGTTGGAGGTGGCCCTGTCCAGGGATGGTGCTTCAAGGTTGGATCCTGCCCGCTCCTGCTGCTGGGACAGCGGGGAGAACTTTGGGAAGCAGCCCAAGGGTCTCCAGCCACCGGGATCAGCCCTGCGGCACCGTACCACCTACCAGAGGCTCTACCACCCTTGCACAAGCCCTGTTTTTCCATCAGTGGGATTTTTGGGATGGGTTTCCTGCTTTTGGAGGAGGGGAAGAGTAACTGCAGGGTCATGGGGACTCCCCACCTTGTGCAGCAAGAGATGTTCTTGAATGTAGCCGGCCACGGCGTCCCAGATGGCTGTTCGCTCTGGAAAAGAAAGGAAAATCGGGTCGCGCTTCATGTCCGCCGGCTCGCAACCCTCCAACAACCCCCGAGCCGTGGTGCGGTGGCGGATCCACCCTCTCATCACCGTCCCCGGTCCCAAACGGAGACGGCCCTGAGATGGCTGCAGCGCCGAGCCTCGCCCACACGCAACGCCGCAACCGTTGGTCATCGCAACGCTCCGGCGGCGGCTGCGGACGGCTGTACCTTCAGCGGTGACGCTGGGCATCATGAAGGCGTGCTCCATCCCGTCCCAGAAGTTCATCTTGGTCTGTCTCATGCCGGCGGAGCGCTCCTTAGAGGCAACAACCTGTAGGAGCTCATCCCTGCGTTCGTCCTACGGACGTCCCTCCAGGGTGCAGGACCCACCACCCCCGCGGCTCCTTTTATACCCCCCCGGCAGCCACGTCACAGACCCATTGTGACGCCGCGGTGACGCGGCCGCTGCTGATGGATTGGCTGATCAAGGGGATACGGCACCCACCGACCTGCTGCGCTCTGTGGTGGGACTGCCATCGGCTCCTTCCTCCGTGTCCGGTGTCCAGCTAACGTGCGCCCGTGCTGTCTCAGCCCCCGGATCCTCTGCATTCTCCTCAAACCAGCAGACGGCACGTCGGGAAAATGCTCGGCCATCCCCCGTTGGGCAAAATCCTTCTTTTAACCCCGCCGTTGCCACGAACACTGGTCCTCAGGCCACAGACCCTTCAGAGAATCAGCGAATCAGAGAATGGGTGGGGTTGGAAGGGACCTTGGAAGGTCCATCTGGCCCAACCCACCCCCCGCCGTGGTCGGGGACATCTTCCAGTAGGTGGGGTCGCTCCAAGCCCCACCCAACCTCATCTTGACCCCTTCCAACCATAGAATCAGCGAATGGCTTGGGTTGGTTGGAAGGAACCTTGGAAGGTCCACCCAGTCCAAACCCACCCCCCCACCATGGTCAGGGACATCTTCCAGTAGGTGGGGTCGCTCCAAGCCCCACCCAACCTCATCTTGACCCCTTCCAACCATAGAATCAGCGAATGGCTTGGGTTGGTTGGAAGGAACCTTGGAAGGTCCACCCAGTCCAACCCACCCCCCCCCATGGTCAGGGACATCTCCCAGTAGGTGGGGTCGCTCCAAGCTCCAACCAACTTGACCTTGACCCCTTCCAATCAGAGAATCAGGGAATGTTTGGGGTTGGAACAGACCTTTGAAGGTCCCTCCAGTCCAACCCCCCCACCACGGTCAGGGACATCTTCAACTGGACCAGGTCGCTCAGAGCCCCGTCCAACCTGACCTTGACTGTTTCCACGGATGGAACAGTTAGACGATAGTTATTTTCATTTAGTCTTAAAAGAAATAATACAATATTTTATGGAAGTGGGCAAAGTACAGGAATTTTAGATACACGGAACTCTCATTCCACTCTTCCTTTTTCTAATTTGCTGGGAAAATGAAGGAATAATTAGGGATGACAACACTAAGGTCAGGATGTGCCCCTTTAAATGTGTGTTTAGCCATAAACAATAATTATTAGCCATAAATAATAATGATAATAATAATAATAATAATTAGCCATAAAACAGTAATTATTTTAGTCTCGTAAGTGTGGCATGTTTAAATAAAAATGGCCTGCACGATAAAAAAAATAAACTATTTGTCTTATCGAGAATGGTACGTTTAAGTAGAATTGCAACACGTGAAAAATAACAGTTTTAGTATTGTAGATGTGGGTGTGTTTACCTAAAAAATGGCATATATGGGGAATAAAAAAAAAAAAAAGTAAGAAAAGGGGGGAAATATGGGAAATAAAAAAAAATTTTGATCAAAGCAAACACAGAAGGCACCCACCTTGGCTTCTTTCCCGCTGTCATTCTTTGAATATGTGTAAAAGGCACCCGGCTCCATCCATCAAGCGCACAGCTCGCACTCCGAGTC